>NW_025316720.1:450000-455225 GCF_910594005.1 Cervus elaphus | reverse complement strand
TTTTTCACACCTTTTCATGCTCGTCGCATTTTTCACACCTTTTCATGCTCGTCGCATTTTTCACACCTTTTCATGCTCGTCGCATTTTTCACACCTTTTCATGCTCGTCGCATTTTTCACACCTTTTCATGCTCCTTGTCCTTTTTTTTTTTTTTTTTTTTTTTTTTTGCTCCTCGCATTTTTCCCCCCTTTTTTTGCTCCTTGTCCTTTTTTTTTTTTTTTTTTTTTTTTTTTTGCTCCTCGCATTTTTCACACCTTTTCATGCTCGTCGCATTTTTCACACCTTTTCATGCTCGTCGCATTTTTCACACCTTTTCATGCTCGTCGCATTTTTCACACCTTTTCATGCTCGTCGCATTTTTCACACCTTTTCATGCTCGTCGCATTTTTCACACCTTTTTCATGCTCGTCGCATTTTTCACACCTTTTCATGCTCGTCGCATTTTTCACACCTTTTCATGCTCCTGGTCCTTTTTTTTTTTTTTTTTTTTTTTTTTGCTCCTCCCATTTTTTTCCCCTTTTCATTCTCCTTGTCCTTTTTTTTTTTTTTTTTTTTTTTTTTTTTTTTTTTTTTGCTCCTCGCATTTTTCACACCTTTTCATGCTCCTGGTCCTTTTTTTTTTTTTTTTTTTTTTTTTTTTTTTTTTTGCTCCTCGCATTTTTCACACCCTTTTCATGCTCGTCGCATTTTTCACACCTTTCATGCTCGTCGCATTTTTCACACCTTTTCATGCTCGTCGCATTTTTCACACCTTTTCATGCTCCTCGCATTTTTCACACCTTTTCATGCTCCTTGTCCTTTTTTTTTTTTTTTTTTTTTTTTTGCTCCTCGCATTTTTCACACCTTTTCTTGCTCCTTGTCCTTTTTTTTTTTTTTTTTTTTTTTTTTTTTTTTTTTGCTCCTCGCATTTTTCACACCTTTTCATGCTCGTCGCATTTTTCACACCTTTTCATGCTCCTGGTCCTTTTTTTTTTTTTTTTTTTTTTTTTTTTTTTTTTTTTTCTTCTCTCTTTTTTCACACCTTTTCATGCTCCTTGTCCTTTTTTTTTTTTTTTTTTTTTTTTTTTTTTTTTTTTGCTCCTCGCATTTTTTCACACCTTTTCATGCTCGTCGCATTTTTCACACCTTTTCATGCTCGTCGCATTTTTCACACCTTTTCATGCTCCTCGCCTTTTTCACACCTTTTTCATGCTCCTCGCATTTTTTCGCACCTTTTCATGCTCGTCGCATTTTTCGCACCTTTTCATGCTCCTGGTCCTTTTTTTTTTTTTTTTTTTTTTTTTTTTTTTTTTCTCCTCTCTGTTTTTTTTTCCTTGTCCTTTTTTTTTTTTTTTTTTTTTTTTTTTTTTTTTTTTTTTGCTCCTCGCATTTTTCACACCTTTTCATGCTCCTTGTCCTTTTTTTTTTTTTTTTTTTTTTTTTTTTTTTTTTTTGCTCCTCGCATTTTTCACACCTTTTCATGCTCCTTGTTTTTTTTTTTTTTTTTTTTTTTTTTTTTTTTTTTTGCTCCTCGCATTTTTCACACCTTTTCATGCTCGTCGCATTTTTCACACCTTTTCATGCTCGTCGCATTTTTCACACCTTTTCATGCTCCTCGCATTTTTCACACCTTTTCATGCTCCTGGTCTTTTTTTTTTTTTTGCTCCTCGCATTTTTTCACACCTTTTCATGCTCCTTGTCCTTTTTTTTTTTTTTTTTTTTTTTTTTTTTTTTTTGCTCCTCGCATTTTTCACACCTTTTCATGCTCGTCGCATTTTTCACACCTTTTCATGCTCGTCGCATTTTCACCTTTTCATGCTCGTCGCATTTTTCACACCTTTTCATGCTCCTCGCATTTTTCACACCTTTTCATGCTCCTGGTCTTTTTTTTTTTTTTGCTCCTCGCATTTTTCACACCTTTTCATGCTCGTCGCATTTTCACACCTTTTCATGCTCCTCGCATTTTTCACACCTTTCATGCTCCTGGTCCTTTTTTTTTTTTTTTTTTTTTTTTTTTTTTTTTTTGCTCCTCGCATTTTTCACACCTTTTCATGCTCCTCGCATTTTTCACACCTTTTCATGCTCCTCGCATTTTTCACACCTTTTCATGCTCCTGGTCCTTTTTTTTTTTTTTTTTTTTTTTTTTTTTTTTTTGCTCCTCGCATTTTTCACACCTTTCATGCTCCTCGCATTTTTCACACCTTTTCATGCTCCTCGCATTTTTCGCACCTTTTCATGCTCCTCGCCGTTTTCACACCTTTTCATGCTCCTGGTTCTTTTTTTTTTTTTTTTTTTTTTTTTTTTTTTTTGCTCCTCGCATTTTTCACACCTTTTCATGCTCCTCGCATTTTTCACACCTTTTCATGCTCGTCGCATTTTTCACACCTTTTCATGCTCGTCGCATTTTTCACACCTTTTCATGCTCCTCGCATTTTTCACACCTTTTCATGCTCCTGGTCTTTTTTTTTTTTTGCTCCTCGCATTTTTCACACCTTTTCATGCTCCTTGTCCTTTTTTTTTTTTTTTTTTTTTTTTTTTTTTTTTTTTGCTCCTCGCATTTTTCACACCTTTTCATGCTCCTGGTCCTTTTTTTTTTTTTTTTTTTTTTTTTTTTTTTTTTTGCTCCTCGCATTTTTCACACCTTTTCATGCTCCTGGTCCTTTTTTTTTTTTTTTTTTTTTTTTTTTTTTTTTTTTTGCTCCTCGCATTTTTCACACCTTTTCTTGCTCCTGGTTTTTTTTTTTTTTTTTTTTGCTCCTCGCATTTTTCACACCTTTTCATGCTCCTTGTCCTTTTTTTTTTTTTTTTTTTTTTTTTTTGCTCCTCGCATTTTTCACACCTTTTCATGCTCCTGGTCCTTTTTTTTTTTTTTTTTTTTTTTTTTTTTTTTTCTCCTTTTTTTTTTTTTTTTTTTTTTTTTTTTTTTTTTTTTTTGCTCCTCGCATTTTTCACACCTTTTCATGCTCGTCGCATTTTTCGCCGCATTTTTCACCCCTTTTCATGCTCGTCGCATTTTTCACACCTTTTCATGCTCCTGGTCCTTTTTTTTTTTTTTTTTTTTTTTTTTGCTCCTCGCATTTTTCACACCTTTTCATGCTCCTGGTCTTTTTTTTTTTTTTTTTTTTTTTTTTTTTTTTTTTGCTCCTCGCATTTTTCACACCTTTTCATGCTCCTCGCATTTTTCACACCTTTTCATGCTCCTCGCATTTTTCACACCTTTTCAGGCTTGTCGCATTTTTCACACCTTTTCATGCTCGTCGCATTTTTCACACCTTTTCATGCTCGTCGCATTTTTCACACCTTTTCATGCTCCTCGCATTTTTCACCCCCTTTTCTTGTTCCTGGTCTTTTTTTTTTTTTTTTTTTTTGCTCCTTGCATTTTTCACACCTTTTCATGCTCCTCGCATTTTTCACACCTTTTCATGCTCCTGGTCTTTCTTTTTTTTTTTTTGCTCCCCGCATTTTTCACACCTTTTCATGCTCCTGGTCTTTCTTTTTTTTTTTTTGCTCCCCGCATTTTTCACACCTTTTCATGCTCCTGGTCTTTCTTTCTTTTTTTTTTTTTTTTTGCTTCTCGCATTTTTCACACCTTTTCATGCTCCTGGTCTTTCTTTCTTTCTTTTTTTTTTTTTTTTGCTCCTCGCATTTTTCACACCTTTTCATGTTCCTGGTCTTTTTTTTTTTTTTTTTTTTTTGCTCCTCGCATTTTTCACACCTTTTCATGCTCCTGGTCTTTCTTTCTTTCTTTTTTTTTTTTTTTTTGCTCCTCGCATTTTTCACACCTTTTCATGTTCCTGGTCTTTTTTTTTTTTTTTTTTTTTTGCTCCTCAAATTTTTCACACCTTTTCATGCTCCTCGCATTTTTCACACCTTTTCATGCTCCTCGCATTTTTCACACCTTTTCATGCTCCTCGCATTTTTCACACCTTTTCATATTCATCGCATTTTTCACACCTCTTAATGCTCCTCGCATTTTTCACAACTTTTCATGCTCGTCGCATTTTTCACAGCTTTTCATGCTCCTGGTCTTTCTTTTTTTTTTTCTCCTCGCATTTTTCACACCTTTTCATGCTCCTGGTCTTTCTTTTTTTTTTTTTGCTCCCCGCATTTTTCACACCTTTTCATGCTCCTGGTCTTTCTTTTTTTTTTTTTGCTCCCCGCATTTTTCACACCTTTTCATGCTCCTGGTCTTTCTTTCTTTTTTTTTTTTTTTTTGCTTCTCGCATTTTTCACACCTTTTCATGCTCCTGGTCTTTTTTTTTTTTTTTTTCCTCGCATTTTTCACACCTTTTCTTTTTCCTTGTCCTTTTTTTTTTTTTTTTTTTTTTTTTTTTTTTTTTTTTTGCTCCTCGCATTTTTCACACCTTTTCATGCTCGTCGCATTTTTCACTCCTTTTCATGCTCGTCGCATTTTTCACACCTTTTCATGCTCCTGGTCTTTTTTTTTTTTTTGCTCCTCGCATTTTTCACACCTTTTCATGCTCCTGGTCTTTTTTTTTTTTTGCTCCTCGCATTTTTCACACCTTTTCATGCTCCTTGTCCTTTTTTTTTTTTTTTTTTTTTTTTTTTGCTCCTCGCATTTTTCCCCCCTTTTCATGCTCCTTGTCCTTTTTTTTTTTTTTTTTTTTTTTTTTTTTTTTTTTTGCTCCTCGCATTTTTCACACCTTTTCATGCTCGTCGCATTTTTCACACCTTTTCATGCTCGTCGCATTTTTCACACCTTTTCATGCTCGTCGCATTTTTCACACCTTTTCATGCTCGTCGCATTTTTCACACCTTTTCATGCTCGTCGCATTTTTCACACCTTTTCATGCTCGTCGCATTTTTCACACCTTTTCATGCTCGTCGCATTTTTCACACCTTTTCATGCTCCTTGTCCTTTTTTTTTTTTTTTTTTTTTTTTTTGCTCCTCGCATTTTTCACACCTTTTCATGCTCCTTGTCCTTTTTTTTTTTTTTTTTTTTTTTTTTTTTTTTTTTTTGCTCCTCGCATTTTTCACACCTTTTCATGCTCCTCGCCTTTTTCACACCTTTTCATGCTCCTCGCATTTTTCGCACCTTTTCATGCTCGTCGCATTTTTCGCACCTTTTCATGCTCCTAGTCCTTTTTTTTTTTTTTTTTTTTTTTTTTTTTTTTGCTCCTCGCATTTTTCACACCTTTTCATGCTCCTGGTCTTTTTTTTTTTTTTTTTTTTTTTTTTTTTTTTTTTTTCTCCTCGCATTTTTCCCCCTTTTTCTTTTCCTTT
>NW_025316720.1:437500-445000 GCF_910594005.1 Cervus elaphus | reverse complement strand
TCACACCTTTTCATGCTCCTGGTCTTTCTTTTTTTTTTTTTGCTCCCCGCATTTTTCACACCTTTTCATGCTCCTGGTCTTTCTTTCTTTTTTTTTTTTTTTTTGCTTCTCGCATTTTTCACACCTTTTCATGCTCCTGGTCTTTCTTTCTTTCTTTTTTTTTTTTTTTTGCTCCTCGCATTTTTCACACCTTTTCATGTTCCTGGTCTTTTTTTTTTTTTTTTTTTTTTGCTCCTCGCATTTTTCACACCTTTTCATGCTCCTGGTCTTTCTTTCTTTCTTTTTTTTTTTTTTTTTGCTCCTCGCATTTTTCACACCTTTTCATGTTCCTGGTCTTTTTTTTTTTTTTTTTTTTTGCTCCTCAAATTTTTCACACCTTTTCATGCTCCTCGCATTTTTCACACCTTTTCATGCTCCTCGCATTTTTCACACCTTTTCATGCTCCTCGCATTTTTCACACCTTTTCATATTCATCGCATTTTTCACACCTCTTAATGCTCCTCGCATTTTTCACAACTTTTCATGCTCGTCGCATTTTTCACAGCTTTTCATGCTCCTGGTCTTTCTTTTTTTTTTTCTCCTCGCATTTTTCACACCTTTTCATGCTCCTGGTCTTTCTTTTTTTTTTTTTGCTCCCCGCATTTTTCACACCTTTTCATGCTCCTGGTCTTTCTTTTTTTTTTTTTGCTCCCCGCATTTTTCACACCTTTTCATGCTCCTGGTCTTTCTTTCTTTTTTTTTTTTTTTTTGCTTCTCGCATTTTTCACACCTTTTCATGCTCCTGGTCTTTTTTTTTTTTTTGCTCCTCGCATTTTTCACACCTTTTCATGCTCCTTGTCCTTTTTTTTTTTTTTTTTTTTTTTTTTTTTTTTTTTTTTGCTCCTCGCATTTTTCACACCTTTTCATGCTCGTCGCATTTTTCACACCTTTTCATGCTCGTCGCATTTTTCACACCTTTTCATGCTCCTGGTCTTTTTTTTTTTTTGCTCCTCGCATTTTTCACACCTTTTCATGCTCCTGGTCTTTTTTTTTTTTTGCTCCTCGCATTTTTCACACCTTTTCATGCTCCTTGTCTTTCTTTTTTTTTTTTTTTTTTTTTTTGCTCCTCGCATTTTTCACACCTTTTCATGCTCCTTGTCCTTTTTTTTTTTTTTTTTTTTTTTTTTTTTTTTTTTTGCTCCTCGCATTTTTCACACCTTTTCATGCTCGTCGCATTTTTCACACCTTTTCATGCTCGTCGCATTTTTCACACCTTTTCATGCTCGTCGCATTTTTCACACCTTTTCATGCTCGTCGCATTTTTCACACCTTTTCATGCTCGTCGCATTTTTCACACCTTTTCATGCTCGTCGCATTTTTCACACCTTTTCATGCTCGTCGCATTTTTCACACCTTTTCATGCTCCTTGTCCTTTTTTTTTTTTTTTTTTTTTTTTTTTGCTCCTCGCTTTTTTCACACCTTTTCATGCTCCTTGTCCTTTTTTTTTTTTTTTTTTTTTTTTTTTTTTTTTTTTTGCTCCTCGCATTTTTCACACCTTTTCATGCTCCTCGCCTTTTTCACACCTTTTCATGCTCCTCGCATTTTTCACACCTTTTCATGCTCGTCGCATTTTTCTCTCCTTTTCATGCTCCTTGTCTTTTTTTTTTTTTTTTTTTTTTTTTTTTTTTTTGCTCCTCGCATTTTTCACACCTTTTCATGCTCCTTGTCCTTTTTTTTTTTTTTTTTTTTTTTTTTTTTTTTTTTTGCTCCTCCCATTTTTCCCCCCTTTTCATGCCCCTTTTCCTTTTTTTTTTTTTTTTTTTTTTTTTTTTTTGCTCCTCGCATTTTTCACCCCTTTTCATGCTCGTCGCATTTTTCACACCTTTTCATGCTCGTCGCATTTTTCACACCTTTTCATGCTCGTCGCATTTTTCACACCTTTTCATGCTCGTCGCATTTTTCACACCTTTTCATGCTCGTCGCATTTTTCACACCTTTTCATGCTCGTCGCATTTTTCACACCTTTTCATGCTCGTCTCATTTTTCACTCCTTTTCATGCTCCTTGTCCTTTTTTTTTTTTTTTTTTTTTTTTTTGCTCCTCGCATTTTTCACACCTTTTCATGCTCGTCGCATTTTTCACACCTTTTCATGCTCCTTGTCCTTTTTTTTTTTTTTTTTTTTTTTTTTTTTTTTTTTTGCTCCTCGCATTTTTCACACCTTTTCATGCTCGTCGCATTTTTCACACCTTTTCATGCTCCTCGCATTTTTCACACCTTTTCATGCTCCTGGTCTTTTTTTTTTTTTTGCTCCTCGCATTTTTCACACCTTTTCATGCTCCTTGTCCTTTTTTTTTTTTTTTTTTTTTTTTTTGCTCCTCGCATTTTTCACACCTTTTCATGCTCCTTGTCCTTTTTTTTTTTTTTTTTTTTTTTTTTTTTTTTTTTTGCTCCTCGCATTTTTCACACCTTTTCATGCTCGTCGCATTTTTCACACCTTTTCATGCTCCTTGTCCTTTTTTTTTTTTTTTTTTTTTTTTTTTTTTTTTTTTTGCTCCTCGCATTTTTCACACCTTTTCATGCTCCTTGTCCTTTTTTTTTTTTTTTTTTTTTTTTTTTTTTTTTTTTGCTCCTCGCATTTTTCACACCTTTTCATGCTCGTCGCATTTTTCACACCTTTTCATGCTCGTCGCATTTTTCACACCTTTTCATGCTCCTCGCCTTTTTCACACCTTTTCATGCTCCTCGCATTTTTCGCACCTTTTCATGCTCGTCGCATTTTTCGCACCTTTTCATGCTCCTAGTCCTTTTTTTTTTTTTTTTTTTTTTTTTTTTTTTTGCTCCTCGCATTTTTCACACCTTTTCATGCTCGTCGCATTTTTCACACCTTTTCATGCTCGTCGCATTTTTCACACCTTTTCATGCTCGTCGCATTTTTCACACCTTTTCATGCTCGTCGCATTTTTCACACCTTTTCATGCTCGTCGCATTTTTCACACCTTTTCATGCTCGTCGCATTTTTCACACCTTTTCATGCTCGTCGCATTTTTCACACCTTTTCATGCTCCTTGTCCTTTTTTTTTTTTTTTTTTTTTTTTTTGCTCCTCGCATTTTTCACACCTTTTCATGCTCCTTTTCCTTTTTTTTTTTTTTTTTTTTTTTTTTTTGCTCCTCGCATTTTTCACACCTTTTCATGCTCGTCGCATTTTTCACACCTTTTCATGCTCGTCGCATTTTTCACACCTTTTCATGCTCGTCGCATTTTTCACACCTTTTCATGCTCGTCGCATTTTTCACACCTTTTCATGCTCGTCGCATTTTTCACACCTTTTCATGCTCGTCGCATTTTTCACACCTTTTCATGCTCGTCGCATTTTTCACACCTTTTCATGCTCCTTGTCCTTTTTTTTTTTTTTTTTTTTTTTTTTTGCTCCTCTCTTTTTTCACACCTTTTCATGCTCCTTGTCCTTTTTTTTTTTTTTTTTTTTTTTTTTTTTTTTTTTTTTCTCCTCGCATTTTTCACACCTTTTCATGCTCCTCGCCTTTTTCACACCTTTTCATGCTCCTCGCATTTTTCGCACCTTTTCATGCTCGTCGCATTTTTCGCACCTTTTCATGCTCCTGGTCCTTTTTTTTTTTTTTTTTTTTTTTTTTTTTTTGCTCCTCGCATTTTTTCCACCTTTTCATGCTCCTTGTCCTTTTTTTTTTTTTTTTTTTTTTTTTTTTTTTTTTTTGCTCCTCGCATTTTTCCCACCTTTTCATGCTCCTTTTTTTTTTTTTTTTTTTTTTTTTTTTTTGCTCCTCGCATTTTTCACACCTTTTCATGCTCGTCGCATTTTTCACACCTTTTCATGCTCGTCGCATTTTTCACACCTTTTCATGCTCGTCGCATTTTTCACACCTTTTCATGCTCGTCGCATTTTTCACACCTTTTCATGCTCGTCGCATTTTTCACACCTTTTCATGCTCGTCGCATTTTTCACACCTTTTCATGCTCGTCGCATTTTTCACACCTTTTCATGCTCCTGGTCCTTTTTTTTTTTTTTTTTTTTTTTTTTTGCTCCTCGCATTTTTCACACCTTTTCATGCTCCTCGCATTTTTCACACCTTTTCATGCTCCTTGTCCTTTTTTTTTTTTTTTTTTTTTTTTTTTTTTTTTTTGCTCCTCGCATTTTTCACACCTTTTCATGCTCGTCGCATTTTTCACACCTTTTCATGCTCCTCGCATTTTTCACACCTTTTCATGCTCCTGGTCTTTTTTTTTTTTTTGCTCCTCGCATTTTTCACACCTTTTCATGCTCCTTGTCCTTTTTTTTTTTTTTTTTTTTTTTTTTGCTCCTCGCATTTTTCACACCTTTTCATGCTCCTTGTCCTTTTTTTTTTTTTTTTTTTTTTTTTTTTTTTTTTTGCTCCTCGCATTTTTCACACCTTTTCATGCTCGTCGCATTTTTCACACCTTTTCATGCTCCTTGTCCTTTTTTTTTTTTTTTTTTTTTTTTTTTTTTTTTTTTTGCTCCTCCTTTTTTTCACACCTTTTCATGCTCCTTGTTCTTTTTTTTTTTTTTTTTTTTTTTTTTTTTTTTTTTGCTCCTCGCATTTTTCACACCTTTTCATGCTCGTCGCATTTTTCACACCTTTTCATGCTCGTCGCATTTTTCACACCTTTTCATGCTCCTCGCCTTTTTCACACCTTTTCATGCTCCTCGCATTTTTCGCACCTTTTCATGCTCGTCGCATTTTTCGCACCTTTTCATGCTCCTAGTCCTTTTTTTTTTTTTTTTTTTTTTTTTTTTTTTGCTCCTCGCATTTTTCACACCTTTTCATGCTCCTGGTCCTTTTTTTTTTTTTTTTTTTTTTTTTTTTTTTTTTTGCTCCTCGCATTTTTCACACCTTTTCATTCTCCTTGTCCTTTTTTTTTTTTTTTTTTTTTTTTTTTTTGCTCCTCGCATTTTTCACACCTTTTCATGCTCGTCGCATTTTTCACACCTTTTCATGCTCGTCGCATTTTTCACACCTTTTCATGCTCGTCGCATTTTTCACACCTTTTCATGCTCGTCGCATTTTTCACACCTTTTCATGCTCGTCGCATTTTTCACACCTTTTCATGCTCGTCGCATTTTTCACACCTTTTCATGCTCGTCGCATTTTTCACACCTTTTCATGCTCCTTGTCCTTTTTTTTTTTTTTTTTTTTTTTTTTGCTCCTCGCATTTTTCACACCTTTTCATGCTCCTTTTCCTTTTTTTTTTTTTTTTTTTTTTTTTTTTGCTCCTCGCATTTTTCACACCTTTTCATGCTCGTCGCATTTTTCACACCTTTTCATGCTCGTCGCATTTTTCACACCTTTTCATGCTCGTCGCATTTTTCACACCTTTTCATGCTCGTCGCATTTTTCACACCTTTTCATGCTCGTCGCATTTTTCACACCTTTTCATGCTCGTCGCATTTTTCACACCTTTTCATGCTCGTCGCATTTTTCACACCTTTTCATGCTCCTGGTCCTTTTTTTTTTTTTTTTTTTTTTTTTTGCTCCTCGCATTTTTCACACCTTTTCTTTCTCCTTGTCCTTTTTTTTTTTTTTTTTTTTTTTTTTTTTTTTTTTTTGCTCCTCTCTTTTTTCACACCTTTTTTTTTTCCTTTTCCTTTTTTTTTTTTTTTTTTTTTTTTTTTTTTTTTTTGCTCCTCGCATTTTTCACACCTTTTCATGCTCGTCGCATTTTTCACACCTTTTCATGCTCGTCGCATTTTTCACACCTTTTCATGCTCGTCGCATTTTTCACACCTTTTCATGCTCGTCGCATTTTTCACACCTTTTCATGCTCCTCGCATTTTTCACACCTTTTCATGCTCCTTGTCTTTTTTTTTTTTTTTTTTTTTTTTTTTGCTCCTCGCATTTTTCACACCTTTTCATGCTCCTTGTCCTTTTTTTTTTTTTTTTTTTTTTTTTTTTTTTTTTTGCTCCTCGCATTTTTCACACCTTTTCATGCTCGTCGCATTTTTCACACCTTTTCATGCTCCTTGTCCTTTTTTTTTTTTTTTTTTTTTTTTTTTTTTTTTTTTGCTCCTCGCATTTTTCACACCTTTTCATGCTCCTTGTCCTTTTTTTTTTTTTTTTTTTTTTTTTTTTTTTTTTTGCTCCTCGCATTTTTCACACCTTTTCATGCTCGTCGCATTTTTCACACCTTTTCATGCTCGTCGCATTTTTCACACCTTTTCATGCTCCTCGCCTTTTTCACACCTTTTCATGCTCCTCGCATTTTTCGCACCTTTTCATGCTCGTCGCATTTTTCGCACCTTTTCATGCTCCTAGTCCTTTTTTTTTTTTTTTTTTTTTTTTTTTTTTTGCTCCTCGCTGTTTTCCCCCCTTTTCATGCTCCTTGTCCTTTTTTTTTTTTTTTTTTTTTTTTTTTTTTTTTTTGCTCCTCGCATTTTTCACACCTTTTCTTGCTCCTTGTCCTTTTTTTTTTTTTTTTTTTTTTTTTTTTTTTTTTGCTCCTCGCATTTTTCACACCTTTTCATGCTCCTTGTCCTTTTTTTTTTTTTTTTTTTTTTTTTTTTTTTTTTTTGCTCCTCGCATTTTTCACACCTTTTCATGCTCGTCGCATTTTTCACACCTTTTCATGCTCGTCGCATTTTTCACACCTTTTCATGCTCGTCGCATTTTTCACACCTTTTCATGCTCCTGGTCTTTTTTTTTTTTTTGCTCCTCGCATTTTTCACACCTTTTCATGCTCCTTGTCCTTTTTTTTTTTTTTTTTTTTTTTTTTTTTTTTTTTTGCTCCTCGCATTTTTCACACCTTTTCATGCTCGTCGCATTTTTCACACCTTTTCATGCTCGTCGCATTTTTCACACCTTTTCATGCTCGTCGCATTTTTCACACCTTTTCATGCTCCTCGCATTTTTCACACCTTTTCATGCTCCTGGTCTTTTTTTTTTTTTTGCTCCTCGCATTTTTCACACCTTTTCATGCTCCTTGTCCTTTTTTTTTTTTTTTTTTTTTTTTTTTTTTTTTTTGCTCCTCGCATTTTTCACACCTTTTCATGCTCGTCGCATTTTTCACACCTTTTCATGCTCGTCGCATTTTTCACCTTTTCATGCTCGTCGCATTTTTCACACCTTTTCATGCTCCTCGCATTTTTCACACCTTTTCATGCTCCTGGTCTTTTTTTTTTTTTTGCTCCTCGCATTTTTCACACCTTTTCATGCTCGTCGCATTTTTCACACCTTTTCATGCTCGTCGCATTTTTCACACCTTTTCATGCTCCTGGTCCTTTTTTTTTTTTTTTTTTTTTTTTTTTTTTTTTTGCTCCTCGCATTTTTCACACCTTTTCATGCTCCTCGCATTTTTCACACCTTTTCATGCTCCTCGCATTTTTCGCACCTTTTCATGCTCCTGGTCCTTTTTTTTTTTTTTTTTTTTTTTTTTTTTTTTTTGCTCCTCGCATTTTTCACACCTTTTCATGCTCCTCGCATTTTTCACACCTTTTCATGCTCCTCGGATTTTTCGCACCTTTTCATGCTCCT
>NW_025316720.1:300000-432500 GCF_910594005.1 Cervus elaphus | reverse complement strand
CTTTTTTTTTTTTTTTTTTTTTTTTTTTTTTTTTGCTCCTCGCATTTTTCACACCTTTTCATGCTCGTCGCTTTTTTCACACCTTTTCATGCTCATGGTCCTTTTTTTTTTTTTTTTTTTTTTTTTTTTGCTCCTCGCATTTTTCACACCATTTCATGCTCCTCGCATTTTTCACACCTTTTCATGCTCCTCGCATTTTTCACACCTTTTCAGGCTTGTCGCATTTTTCACACCTTTTCATGCTCGTCGCATTTTTCACACCTTTTCATGCTCGTCGCATTTTTCACACCTTTTCATGCTCCTGGTCTTTTTTTTTTTTTTTTTTTTTTTTTTTTGCTCCTCGCATTTTTCACACCTTTTCATGCTCCTGGTCTTTTTTTTTTTTTTTTTTTTTTTTTTTTTTTTTTTGCTCCTCGCATTTTTTCACACCTTTTCATGCTCCTCGCATTTTTCACACCTTTTCATGCTCCTCGCATTTTTCACACCTTTTCAGGCTTGTCGCATTTTTCACACCTTTTCATGCTCGTCGCATTTTTCACACCTTTTCATGCTCGTCGCATTTTTCACACCTTTTCATGCTCCTCGCATTTTTCACACCTTTTCATGTTCCTGGTCTTTTTTTTTTTTTTTTTTTTTGCTCCTTGCATTTTTCACACCTTTTCATGCTCCTCGCATTTTTCACACCTTTTCATGCTCCTGGTCTTTCTTTTTTTTTTTTTTGCTCCCCGCATTTTTCACACCTTTTCATGCTCCTGGTCTTTCTTTTTTTTTTTTTTGCTCCCCGCATTTTTCACACCTTTTCCTGCTCCTGGTCTTTCTTTCTTTTTTTTTTTTTTTTTGCTTCTCGCATTTTTCACACCTTTTCATGCTCCTGGTCTTTCTTTCTTTCTTTTTTTTTTTTTTTTTGCTCCTCGCATTTTTCACACCTTTTCTTGTTCCTGGTCTTTTTTTTTTTTTTTTTTTTTTTGCTCCTCGCATTTTTCACACCTTTTCATGCTCCTGGTCTTTCTTTCTTTCTTTTTTTTTTTTTTTTTTTGCTCCTCGCTTTTTCTCACACCTTTTCATTTTCCTGGTCTTTTTTTTTTTTTTTTTTTTTTGCTCCTCAAATTTTTCACACCTTTTCATGCTCCTCGCATTTTTCACACCTTTTCATGCTCCTCGCATTTTTCACACCTTTTCATGCTCCTCGCATTTTTCACACCTTTTCATATTCATCGCATTTTTCACACCTCTTAATGCTCCTCGCATTTTTCACAACTTTTCATGCTCGTCGCATTTTTCACAGCTTTTCATGCTCCTGGTCTTTCTTTTTTTTTTTCTCCTCGCATTTTTCACACCTTTTCATGCTCCTGGTCTTTCTTTTTTTTTTTTTGCTCCCCGCATTTTTCACACCTTTTCATGCTCCTGGTCTTTCTTTTTTTTTTTTTGCTCCCCGCATTTTTCACACCTTTTCATGCTCCTGGTCTTTCTTTCTTTTTTTTTTTTTTTTTGCTTCTCGCATTTTTCACACCTTTTCATGCTCCTCGTCTTTTTTTTTTTTTTGCTCCTCGCATTTTTCACACCTATTCATGGTCCCTGGTCTTATTTTTTTTTTTTTTTTTTGCTCCTCAAATTTTTCACACCTTTTCATGCTCCTGGTGTTTCTTTCTTTCTTTTTTTTTTTTTTTTTGCTCCTCGCATTTTTCACACCTTTTCATGCTCCTCGCATTTTTCACACCTTTTCATGCTCCTCGTCTTTTTTTTTTTTTTTGCTCCTCGCATTTTTCACACCTTTTCATGCTCCTCCTCGCATTTTTCACACCTTTTCATGCTCCTCGTCTTTTTTTTTTTTTTTTTTTTTTT
This sequence comes from Cervus elaphus, assembly GCF_910594005.1. NCBI lineage: Eukaryota > Metazoa > Chordata > Mammalia > Artiodactyla > Cervidae > Cervus > Cervus elaphus. The sequence goes on along the minus strand of NW_025316720.1, from coordinate 430,658 downwards.
TTTTTTTTTTTTTTTGCTCCTCGCATTTTTCACACCTTTTCATGCTCCTTGTCCTTTTTTTTTTTTTTTTTTTGCTCCTCGCATTTTTCACACCTTTTCATGCTCCTTGTCCTTTTTTTTTTTTTTTTTTTTTTTTTTTTTTTTTTTTTTGCTCCTCGCATTTTTCACACCTTTTCATGCTCCTCGCATTTTTCACACCTTTTCATGCTCGTCGCATTTTTCACACCTTTTCATGCTCGTCGCATTTTTCACACCTTTTCATGCTCGTCCGCATTTTTCACACCTTTTCATGCTCCTGGTCTTTTTTTTTTTTTTGCTCCTCGCATTTTTCACACCTTTTCATGCTCCTTGTCCCTTTTTTTTTTTTTTTTTTTTTTTTTTTTTTTTTTTTTTTTGCTCCTCGCATTTTTCACACCTTTTCATGCTCGTCGCATTTTTCACACCTTTTCATGCTCGTCGCATTTTTCACACCTTTTCATGCTCCTGGTCTTTTTTTTTTTTTTGCTCCTCGCATTTTTTCACACCTTTTCATGCTCCTGGTCTTTTTTTTTTTTTGCTCCTCGCATTTTTCACACCTTTTCATGCTCCTTGTCCTTTTTTTTTTTTTTTTTTTTTTTTTTTCTCCTCGCTTTTTTCTCACCTTTTTTTTTTCCTTTTTTTTTTTTTTTTTTTTTTTTTTTTTTTTTTTTGCTCCTCGCATTTTTCACACCTTTTCATGCTCAGCCGCATTTTTCACACCTTTTCATGCTCCTCGCATTTTTCACACCTTTTCATGCTCGTCGCATTTTTCACACCTTTTCATGCTCCTTGTCCTTTTTTTTTTTTTTTTTTTTTTTTTTTTTTTTTTGCTCCTCGCTTTTTTCTCTCTTTTTCTTTCTCCTTGTCCTTTTTTTTTTTTTTTTTTTTTTTTTTTTTTTTTTTTGCTCGTCGCATTTTTCACACCTTTTCATGCTCGTCGCATTTTTCACATCCTTTTCATGCTCCTCGCATTTTTCACACCTTTTCATGCTCCTGGTCTTTTTTTTTTTTTTGCTCCTCGCATTTTTCACCACCTTTTCAATGCTCCTGGTCTTTTTTTTTTTTTTGCTCCTCGCATTTTTCACACCTTTTCATGCTCCTGGTCTTTTTTTTTTTTTTTTTTTTTTTTTTTTTGCTCCTCGCATTTTTCACACCTTTTTTGTCCTTTTTTTTTTTTTTTTTTTTTTTTTTTTTTTTTTTTTTTGCTCCTCGCATTTTTCACACCTTTTCATGCTCCTTTTCCTTTTTTTTTTTTTTTTTTTTTTTTTTTTTTTTTTTGCTCCTCGCATTTTTCACACCTTTTCATGCTCGTCGCATTTTTCACACCCTTTTCATGCTCGTCGCATTTTTCACACCTTTTCATGCTCCTCGCATTTTTCACACCTTTTCATGCTCCTCGCATTTTTCGCACCTTTTCATGCTCGTCGCATTTTTCGCACCTTTTCATGCTCCTAGTCCTTTTTTTTTTTTTTTTTTTTTTTTTTTTTTTTGCTCCTCCCTTTTTTCCCCCCTTTTCTTGTTTTTTTTTTTTTTTTTTTTTTTTTTTTTTTTTTTGCTCCTCGCATTTTTCACACCTTTTCATGCTCCTTGTCTTTTTTTTTTTTTTTTTTTTTTTTTTTTTTTTTTTATTGCTCCTCGCATTTTTCACACCTTTTCATGCTCCTTGTCCTTTTTTTTTTTTTTTTTTTTTTTTTTTTTTTTTTGCTCCTCGCATTTTTCACACCTTTTCATGCTCGTCGCATTTTTCACACCTTTTCATGCTCGTCGCATTTTTCACACCTTTTCATGCTCGTCGCATTTTTCAACACCTTTTCATGCTCCTGTCTTTTTTTTTTTTTTGCTCCTCGCATTTTTCACACCTTTTCATGCTCCTGGTCCTTTTTTTTTTTTTTTTTTTTTTTTTTTTTTTTTTTTGCTCCTCGCATTTTTCACACACCTTTTCATGCTCGTCGCATTTTTCACACCTTTTCATGCTCCTCGCATTTTTCACACCTTTTCATGCTCCTGGTCTTTTTTTTTTTTTTGCTCCTCGCATTTTTCACACCTTTTCATGCTCCTTGTCCTTTTTTTTTTTTTTTTTTTTTTTTTTTGCTCCTCGCATTTTTCTCACCTTTTCATGCTCCTTGTCCTTTTTTTTTTTTTTTTTTTTTGCTCCTCGCATTTTTCACACCTTTTCATGCTCCTTGTCCCTTTTTTTTTTTTTTTTTTTGCTCCTCGCATTTTCTCACACCTTTCTTCATGCTCCTTGTCCTTTTTTTTTTTTTTTTTTTTTTTTTTCTCCTCGCATTTTTCACACCTTTTCATGCTCCTTGTCCTTTTTTTTTTTTTTTTTTTTTTTTTTTGCTCCTCGCATTTTTCACACCTTTTCATGCTCCTTGTCCTTTTTTTTTTTTTTTTTTTTTTTTTTTTTTTTTTTTGCTCCTCGCATTTTTCACACCTTTTCATGCTCGTCGCATTTTTCACACCTTTTCATGCTCGTCGCATTTTTCACACCTTTCATGCTCGTCGCATTTTTCACACCTTTTCATGCTCGTCGCATTTTTCACACCTTTTCATGCTCGTCGCATTTTTCACACCTTTTCATGCTCCTCGCATTTTTCACACCTTTTCATGCTCCTGGTCTTTTTTTTTTTTTTGCTCCTCGCATTTTTCACACCTTTTCATGCTCCTTGTCCTTTTTTTTTTTTTTTTTTTTTTTTTTTGCTCCTCGCATTTTTCACACCTTTTCATGCTCCTTGTCCTTTTTTTTTTTTTTTTTTTTTTTTTTTTTTTTTTTGCTCCTCGCATTTTTCACACCTTTTCATGCTCGTCGCATTTTTCACACCTTTTCATGCTCGTCGCATTTTTCACACCTTTTCATGCTCGTCGCATTTTTCACACCTTTTCATGCTCCTCGCATTTTTTCACACCTTTTCATGCTCCTGGTCTTTTTTTTTTTTTTGCTCCTCGCATTTTTCACACCTTTTCATGCTCCTTGTCTTTTTTTTTTTTTTTTTTTTTTTTTTTTGCTCCTCGCATTTTTTCACACCTTTTCATGCTCGTCGCATTTTTCACACCTTTTCATGCTCCTCGCATTTTTCACACCTTTTCATGCTCCTGGTCTTTTTTTTTTTTTTGCTCCTCGCATTTTTCACACCTTTTCATGCTCCTTGTCCTTTTTTTTTTTTTTTTTTTTTTTTTTGCTCCTCGCATTTTTCACACCTTTTCATGCTCCTTGTCCTTTTTTTTTTTTTTTTTTTTTTTTTTTTTTTTTTTGCTCCTCGCATTTTTCACACCTTTTCATGCTCGTCGCATTTTTCACACCTTTTCATGCTCCTCGCATTTTTCACACCTTTTCATGCTCCTGGTCTTTTTTTTTTTTTTGCTCCTCGCATTTTTCACACTTTTCATGCTCCTTGTCCTTTTTTTTTTTTTTTTTTTTTTTTTTGCTCCTCGCATTTTTCACACCTTTTCATGCTCCTTGTCCTTTTTTTTTTTTTTTTTTTTTTTTTTTTTTTTTTTTGCTCCTCGCATTTTTCACACCTTTTCATGCTCGTCGCATTTTTCACACCCTTTTCATGCTCCTTGTCCTTTTTTTTTTTTTTTTTTTTTTTTTTTTTTTTTTTTGCTCCTGCGCATTTTTCACCCCTTTTCATGCTCCTTGTCCTTTTTTTTTTTTTTTTTTTTTTTTTTTTTTTTTTTTGCTCCTCGCATTTTTCACACCCTTTTCATGCTCGTCGCATTTTTCACACCTTTTCATGCTCGTCGCATTTTTCACACCTTTTCATGCTCCTCGCCTTTTTCACACCTTTTCATGCTCCTCGCATTTTTCGCACCTTTTCATGCTCGTCGCATTTTTCGCACCTTTTCATGCTCCTAGTCCTTTTTTTTTTTTTTTTTTTTTTTTTTTTTTTGCTCCTCCCTTTTTTCCCTCCTTTTCATGCTCCTTTTCCTTTTTTTTTTTTTTTTTTTTTTTTTTTTTTTTTTTTGCTCCTCGCATTTTTCACAACCTTTTCATGCTCCTTGTCCTTTTTTTTTTTTTTTTTTTTTTTTTTTTTTGCTCCTCGCATTTTTCACACCTTTCATGCTCGTCGCATTTTTCACACCTTTTCATGCTCGTCGCATTTTTCACACCTTTTCATGCTCGTCGCATTTTTCACACCTTTTCATGCTCCTGGTCTTTTTTTTTTTTTTGCTCCTCGCATTTTTCACACCTTTTCATGCTCCTTGTCCTTTTTTTTTTTTTTTTTTTTTTTTTTTTTTTTTTTTGCTCCTCGCATTTTTCACACCTTTTCATGCTCGTCGCATTTTTTCACACCTTTTCATGCTCATCGCATTTTTCACACCTTTTCATGCTCCTCGCATTTTTCACACCTTTTCATGCTCCTGGTCTTTTTTTTTTTTTTGCTCCTCGCATTTTTCACACCTTTTCATGCTCCTTGTCCTTTTTTTTTTTTTTTTTTTTTTTTTTTTTTTTTTTTTGCTCCTCGCATTTTTCACTCCTTTTCATGCTCGTCGCATTTTTCTCGTCGCATTTTTCACACCTTTTCATGCTCGTCGCATTTTTCACACCTTTTCATGCTCCTCGCATTTTTCACACCTTTTCATGCTCCTGGTCTTTTTTTTTTTTTTGCTCCTCGCATTTTTCACACCTTTTCATGCTCCTTGTCCTTTTTTTTTTTTTTTTTTTTTTTTTGCTCCTCGCATTTTTCACACCTTTTCATGCTCCTTGTCCTTTTTTTTTTTTTTTTTTTTTTTTTTTTTTTTTTTTTGCTCCTCGCATTTTTCACACCTTTTCATGCTCGTCGCATTTTTCACACCTTTTCATGCTCGTCGCATTTTTCACACCTTTTCATGCTCGTCGCATTTTTCACACCTTTTCATGCTCGTCGCATTTTTCACACCTTTTCATGCTCCTCGCATTTTTCACACCTTTTCATGCTCCTCGCATTTTTCACACCTTTTCATGCTCCTGGTCTTTTTTTTTTTTTTGCTCCTCGCATTTTTCACACCTTTTCATGCTCCTGGTCTTTTTTTTTTTTTTTTTTTTTTTTTTTTTTTTCCCCCTTTTCATGCTCCTTGTCCTTTTTTTTTTTTTTTTTTTTTTTTTTTTTTTTTTTTTTTGCTCCTCGCATTTTTCACACCTTTTCATGCTCGTCGCATTTTTCACACCTTTTCATGCTCCTTGTCCTTTTTTTTTTTTTTTTTTTTTTTTTTTTTTTTTTTTGCTCCTCGCATTTTTCACACACCTTTTCATGCTCGTCGCATTTTTCACACCTTTTCATGCTCGTCGCATTTTTCACACCCTTTTCATGCTCGTCGCATTTTTCACACCTTTTCATGCTCCTGGTCTTTTTTTTTTTTTTGCTCCTCGCATTTTTCACACCTTTTCTTGCTCCTTGTCCTTTTTTTTTTTTTTTTTTTTTTTTTTTTTTTTTTTGCTCCTCGCATTTTTCACACCTTTTCATGCTCGTCGCATTTTTCACACCTTTTCATGCTCGTCCGCATTTTTCACACCTTTTCATGCTCCTCGCATTTTTCACACCTTTTCATGCTCCTCGCATTTTTCACACCTTTTCATGCTCCTGGTCTTTTTTTTTTTTTTGCTCCTCGCATTTTTCACACCTTTTCATGCTCCTTGTCCTTTTTTTTTTTTTTTTTTTTTTTTTTTTTTTTTTGCTCCTCGCATTTTTCACACCTTTTCATGCTCGTCGCATTTTTCACACCTTTTCATGCTCGTCGCATTTTTCACACCTTTTCATGCTCCTCGCATTTTTCACACCTTTTCATGCTCCTGGTCTTTTTTTTTTTTTTGCTCCTCGCATTTTCACACCTTTTCATGCTCCTTGTCTTTTTTTTTTTTTTTTTTTTTTTTGCTCCTCGCATTTTTCACACCTTTTCATGCTCCTTGGTCCTTTTTTTTTTTTTTTTTTTTTTTTTTTTTTTTTTGCTCCTCGCATTTTTCACACCTTTTCATGCTCGTCGCATTTTTCACACCTTTTCATGCTCGTCGCATTTTTCACACCTTTCATGCTCGTCGCATTTTTCACACCTTTTCATGCTCGTCGCATTTTTCACACCTTTTCATGCTCCTCGCATTTTTCACACCTTTTCATGCTCCTCGCATTTTTCACACCTTTTCATGCTCCTGGTCTTTTTTTTTTTTTTGCTCCTCGCATTTTTCACACCTTTTCATGCTCCTTGTCCTTTTTTTTTTTTTTTTTTTTTTTTTTTGCTCCTCTCATTTTTCACCCCTTTTCATGCTCCTTTTCCTTTTTTTTTTTTTTTTTTTTTTTTTTTTTTTTTTTGCTCCTCGCATTTTTCACACCTTTTCATGCTCGTCGCATTTTTCACACCCTTTTCATGCTCCTTGTCCTTTTTTTTTTTTTTTTTTTTTTTTTTTTTTTTTTTTTGCTCCTCGCATTTTTCACACCTTTTCTTTCTCCTTCTCCTTTTTTTTTTTTTTTTTTTTTTTTTTTTTTTTTTTTGCTCCTCGCATTTTTCACACCTTTTCATGCTCGTCGCATTTTTCACACCTTTTCATGCTCGTCGCATTTTTCACACCTTTTCATGCTCCTCGCCTTTTTCACACCTTTTCATGCTCCTCGCATTTTTCGCACCTTTTCATGCTCGTCGCTTTTTTCGCACCTTTTCATGCTCCTAGTCCTTTTTTTTTTTTTTTTTTTTTTTTTTTTTTGCTCCTCGCATTTTTCACACCTTTTCATGCTCCTTGTCCTTTTTTTTTTTTTTTTTTTTTTTTTTTTTTTTTTTGCTCCTCGCATTTTTCACACCTTTTCATGCTCCTTGTCCTTTTTTTTTTTTTTTTTTTTTTTTTTTTTTTTTTTTGCTCCTCGCATTTTTTACACCTTTTCATGCTCCTTGTCCTTTTTTTTTTTTTTTTTTTTTTTTTTTTTTTTTTTTGCTCCTCTCTTTTTTCACTCCTTTTCATGCTCCTCGCTTTTTTCACACCTTTTCATGCTCCTCGCATTTTTCACACCTTTTCATGCTCCTGGTCTTTTTTTTTTTTTTGCTCCTCCGCATTTTTCACACCTTTTCATGCTCCTTGTCCTTTTTTTTTTTTTTTTTTTTTTTTTTTGCTCCTCGCATTTTTCACACCTTTTCATGCTCCTTGTCCTTTTTTTTTTTTTTTTTTTTTTTTTTTTTTTTTTGCTCCTCGCATTTTTCACACCTTTTCATGCTCCTTGTCCTTTTTTTTTTTTTTTTTTTTTTTTTTTGCTCCTCCGCTTTTTTCACACCTTTTCATGCTCCTTGTCCTTTTTTTTTTTTTTTTTTTTTTTTTTTTTTTTTTTGCTCCTCGCATTTTTCACACCTTTTCATGCTCCTTGTCCTTTTTTTTTTTTTTTTTTTTTTTTTTTTTTTTTTTGCTCCTCGCATTTTTCACACCTTTTCATGCTCGTCGCATTTTTCACTCCTTTTCATGCTCGTCGCATTTTTCACACCTTTTCATGCTCGTCGCATTTTTCACACCTTTTCATGCTCGTCGCATTTTTCACACCTTTTCATGCTCGTCGCATTTTTCACACCTTTTCATGCTCGTTCGCATTTTTCACACCTTTTCATGCTCGTCGCATTTTTCACACCTTTTCATGCTCGTCGCATTTTTCACACCTTTTCATGCTCCTCGCATTTTTCACACCTTTTCATGCTCCTGGTCTTTTTTTTTTTTTTGCTCCTCGCATTTTTCACACCTTTTCATGCTCCTGGTCTTTCTTTCTTTCTTTTTTTTTTTTTTTGCTCCTCGCATTTTTCACACCTTTTCATGCTCCTGGTCTTTCTTTCTTTCTTTTTTTTTTTTTTCTCCTCGCCTTTTTCACACCTTTTCATGCTCCTGGTCTTTTTTTTTTTTTTTTTGCTCCTCGAATTTTTCACACCTTTTCATGCTCCTCGCATTTTCACACCTCTTCATGCTCCTCGCATTTTTCACAACTTTTCATGCTCCTCGCATTTTTCACAACTTTTCATGCTCGTCGCATTTTTCACACCTTTTCATGCTCCTGGTCTTTCTTTTTTTTTTTTTTTTTTTTGCTCCTCGCATTTTTCACACCTTTTCATGCTCCTGGTCTTTTTTTTTTTTTTTTTTTTTTTTTTGCTCCTCGCATTTTTCACAACTTTTCATGCTCCTGGTCTTTTTTTTTTTTTTTGCTCCTCGCATTTTTCACTCTTTTTCATGCTCCTTGCATTTTTCACACCTTTTCATGCTCCTCTCATTTTTCACACCTTTTCATGCTCCTCACATTTTTTCACACCTTTTCATGCTCCTAGAATTTTTGACACATTTTCATGCTCCTCGCATTTTTCACACCTTTTCATGCTCCTCGCATTTTTTTTTTTTTGACTTCTCAGATATTTCACACCTTTTCATGCTCCTCGCATTTTTCACACCTTTTCATGCTCCTTGCATTTTTCACACCTTTTCATGCTTCTCCGCATTTTACACAACTTTTCATGCTCCTTCCATTTTTCACACCTTTCATGCTCCTAGAATTTTTGACACATTTTCATGCTCCTCGCATTTTTCACACCTTTTCATGCTCCTCGCATTTTTTTTTTTTTGACTTCTCAGATATTTCACACCTTTTCATGCTCCTCGCATTTTTCACACCTTTCATGCTCCTTGCATTTTTCACACCTTTTCATGCTTCTCGCATTTTACACAACTTTTCATGATCCTTCCATTTTTCACACCTTTCATGCTCCTCGTCCATTTTTTTTTTTTTGCTCTCCGCATTTTTCACACCTTTTCATGCTCCTGGCATTTTTCACACCTTTTCATGCTCCTGGTGTTTTCTTTTTTTTTTTTTGCTCCCCGCATTTTTCACACCTTTTCATGCTCCTGGTCTTTCTTTTTTTTTTTTTGTTTTTGCTCCTCGCATTTTTCACACCTTTTCATGTTCCTGGTCTCTTTTTTTTTTTTTTTTTTTGCTCCTCGCATTTTTCACACCTTTTCATGCTCCTGGTCTTTTTTTTTTTTTTTGCTCCTCGCATTTTTCACACCTTTTTCATGCTCCTGGTCTTTTTTGTTTTTTTTTTTTTTTTTTTGCTCCTCGCATTTTTCACAACTTTTCATGCTCCTGGTCTTTTTTTTTTTTTTTGCTCCTCGCATTTTTCACTCTTTTTCATGCTCCTTGCATTTTTCACACCTTTTCATGCTCCTCTCATTTTTCACAACTTATTCATGCTCCTCACATTTTTCACACCTTTTCATGCTCCTCGCATTTTTCACACCTTTTCATGCTCCTGGTCTTTTTTTTTTTTTCTTTTTTGCACCTCGAATTTTTCACACCTTTTCATGCTCCTCGCATTTTTCACACCTTTTCATACTCCTGGTCTTTTTTTTTTTTTTGCTCCTCGCATTTTTCACAACTTTTCATGCTCCTGGTCTTTCTTTTTTTTTTTTTTTTTTTTTTTGCTCCCCGCGTTTTTCACAACCTTTTCATGCTCCTGGTCTTTCTTTTTTTTTTTTTTTTTTTGCTCCTCGCATTTTTCACACCTTTTCATGCTCCTCGCATTTTTTCACACCTCTTCAATGCTCCTCGCATTTTTCGCAACTTTTCATGCTCGTCGCATTTTTCACACCTTTTCATGCTCCTGGTCTTTCTTTTTTTTTTTTTTTGCTCCCCGCTTTTTTCACACCTTTTCATGCTCCTGGTCTTTCTTTTTTTTTTTTTTTTTTTGCTCCTCGAATTTTTCACACCTTTTCATGCTCCTCGCATTTTTCACACCTCTTCATGCTCCTCGCATTTTTCGCAACTTTTCATGCTCGTTCGCATTTTTCACACCTTTTCATGCTCGTGGTCTTTCTTTTTTTTTTTTTTGCTCCTCGCATTTTTCACACCTTTTTCATGCTCCTGGTCTTTCTTTTTTTTTTTTTTGCTCCTCGCATTTTTCACATCTTTTCATGCTCCTGGTCTTTCTTTTTCTTTTTTTTTTTTGCTCCTCGCATTTTTCACACCTTTTCATGCTCCTGGTCTTTCTTTTTTTTTTTTTTTTCCTCGCATTTTTCACACCTTTTCATGCTCCTGGTCTTTTTTTTTTTTTTTGCTCCTCGCATTTTTCACACCTTTTCATGCTCCTGGTCTTTTTTTTTTTTTTTTTTTTTTTTTGCTCCTCGAATTTTTCACCCCTTTTCTTGCTCCTGGTCTTTTTTTTTTTTTTTTTGCTCCTCGAATTTTTCACACCTTTTCATGCTCCTCGCATTTTTCACACCTCTTCATGCTCCTCGCATTTTTCGCAACTTTTCATGCTCGTCGCATTTTTCACACCTTTTCATGCTCCTGGTCTTTCTTTTTTTTTTTTTTTTTTTGCTCCTCGAATTTTTCACACCTTTTCATGCTCCTCGCATTTTTCACCCCTCTTCATGCTCCTCGCTTTTTTCACAACTTTTCATGCTCGTCGCATTTTTCACACCTATTCATGCTCCTGGTCTTTCTTTTTTTTTTTTTGCTCCCCGCATTTTTTCACACCTTTTCATGCTCCTGGTCTTTCTTTTTTTTTTTTTTTTGCTCTTCGCATTTTTCACACCTTTTCATGCTCCTGGTCTTTCTTTCTTTTTTTTCTTTTTTTTTTTTTGCTCTTCGCATTTTTCACACCTTTCATGCTCCTGGCCTTTCTTTCTTTTTTTTTTTTTTTTTTTTCTTCTCGCATTTTTCACACCTTTTCATGCTCCTGGTCTTTTTTTTTTTTTTTTTTTTTCTCCTCGCATTTTTCCCCCCTTTTCATTCTCCTGGTCTTTTTTTTTTTTTTTTTTTGCTCCTCGAATTTTTCACACACCTTTTCATGCTCCTCGCATTTTTCACACCTCTTCATGCTCCTCGCATTTTTCGCAACTTTTCATGCTCGTCGCATTTTTCACACCTTTTCATGCTCCTGGTCTTTCTTTTTTTTTTTTTGCTCCCCGCATTTTTCACACCTTTTCTTGCTCCTGGTCTTTCTTTTTTTTTTTTTTTTTTTGCTCCTCGAATTTTTCACACCTTTTCATGCTCCTCGCATTTTCACACCTCTTCATGCTCCTCGCATTTTTCACAACTTTTCATGCTCGTCGCATTTTTCACACCTTTTCATGCTCCTGGTCTTTCTTTTTTTTTTTTTGCTCCTCGCATTTTTCACAACCTTTTCATGCTCCTGGTCTTTCTTTTTTTTTTTTTTTTGCTACTCGCATTTTTCACACCTTTTCATGCTCCTGGTCTTTCTTTTTTTTTTTTTTTTTTTTGCTCCTCGAATTTTTCACACCTTTTCATGCTCCTCGCATTTTTCACACCTCTTCATGCTCCTCGCATTTTTCACAACTTTTCATGCTCGTCGCATTTTTCACACCTTTTCATGCTCCTGGTCTTTCTTTTTTTTTTTTGCTCCTCGCTTTTTTCACACCTTTTCATGCTCCTGGTCTTTCTTTTTTTTTTTTTTTGCTACTCGCATTTTTCACACCTTTTCATGCTCCTCTCATTTTTCACACCTTTTCATGCTCCTCACATTTTTCACACCTTTTCATGCTCCTCGCATTTTTCACACCTTTTCATGCTCCTGGTCTTTTTTTTTTTTTCTTTTTTGCACCTCGAATTTTTCACACCTTTTCATGCTCCTCGCATTTTTCACACCTTTTCATACTCCTGGTCTTTTTTTTTTTTTGCTCCTCGCATTTTTCACACCTTTTCATGGTCCTGGTCCTTTTTTTTTTTTTTTTTGCTCCTCGCATTTTCACACCTTTTCATGCTCCTGGTCTTTTTTTTTTTTTGCTCCTCGCATTTTTCACACCTTTTCATGCTCCTGGTCTTTCTTTTTTTTTTTTTGCTACTCGCATTTTTCACACCTTTTCATGCTCCTGGTCTTTTTTTTTTTTTTTTTTTTTGCTCCTCGCATTTTTCACCCCTTTTCATGCTCCTGGTCTTTCTTTTTTTTTTTTTTGCTCCCCGCATTTTTCACACCTTTTCATGCTCCTGGTCTTTTTTTTTTTTTTTTTTTTTGCTCCTCGCATTTTTTCACACCTTTTCATGCTCCTGGTCTTTCTTTCTTTCTTTTTTTTTTTTTTTCTCCTCGCATTTTTCACACCTTTTCATGCTCCTGATCTTTTTTTTTTTTTTTTTTTTGCTCCTCGAATTTTTCACACCTTTTCATGCTCCTGGTCTTTTTTTTTTTTTTTTTTTTTGCTCCTCGCATTTTTCACACCTTTTCATGCTCCTGGTCTTTTTTTTTTTTTTTTTTTGCTCCTCGCATTTTTCACAACTTTTCATGCTCGTCGCATTTTTCACACCTTTTCATGCTCCTGGTCTTTCTTTTTTTTTTTTTTTGCTCCCCGCATTTTTCACACCTTTTCATGCTCCTGGTCTTTCTTTCTTTTTTTTTTTTTTTTTTTCTCCTCGCATTTTTCACACCTTTTCATGCTCCTGATCTTTTTTTTTTTTTTTTTTTTGCTCCTCGCATTTTTCACACCTTTTCATGCTCCTGGTTTTTTTTTTTTTTTTTTGCTCCTCAAATTTTTCACACCTTTTCATGCTCCTGGTCTTTTTCTTTTTTTTTGCTCCTCGCATTTTTCACACCTTTTCATGCTCCTGGTTTTTTTTTTTTTTGCTCCTCAAATTTTTCACACCTTTTCATGCTCCTCGCATTTTGCACACCTCTTCATGCTCCTCGCATTTTTCACACCTTTTCATGCTCCTGGTCTTTCTTTTTTTTTTTTTTTTTTGGCTCCTCGCATTTTGCACACCTTTTCATGCTCCTTGTCCTTTTTTTTTTTTTTTTTTTTTTTTTTTTTTTTTTTTGCTCCTCGCATTTTTCACACCTTTTCATGCTCGTCGCATTTTTCACACCTTTTCATGCTCGTCGCATTTTTCACACCTTTTCATGCTCGTCGCATTTTTCACACCTTTTCATGCTCGTCGCATTTTTCACACCTTTTCATGCTCCTCGCATTTTTCACACCTTTTCATGCTCCTCGCATTTTTCACACCTTTTCATGCTCCTGGTCTTTTTTTTTTTTTTGCTCCTCGCATTTTTCACACCTTTTCATGCTCCTTGTCCTTTTTTTTTTTTTTTTTTTTTTTTTTGCTCCTCGCATTTTTCACACCTTTTCATGCTCCTTGTCCTTTTTTTTTTTTTTTTTTTTTTTTTTTTTTTTTTTTGCTCCTCGCATTTTTCACACCTTTTCATGCTCGTCGCATTTTTCACACCTTTTCATGCTCGTCGCATTTTTCACACCTTTTCATGCTCGTCGCATTTTTCACACCTTTTCATGCTCGTCGCATTTTTCACACCTTTTCATGCTCCTCGCATTTTTCACACCTTTTCATGCTCCTGGTCTTTTTTTTTTTTTTGCTCCTCGCATTTTTCACACCTTTTCATGCTCCTTGTCCTTTTTTTTTTTTTTTTTTTTTTTTTTGCTCCTCGCATTTTTCACACCTTTTCATGCTCCTGGTCCTTTTTTTTTTTTTTTTTTTTTTTTTTGCTCCTCGCATTTTTCACACCTTTTCATGCTCCTTGTCCTTTTTTTTTTTTTTTTTTTTTTTTTTTTTTTTTTTTGCTCCTCGCATTTTTCACACCTTTTCATGCTCGTCGCATTTTTCACACCTTTTCATGCTCGTCGCATTTTTCACCTTTTCATGCTCGTCGCATTTTTCACACCTTTTCATGCTCCTCGCATTTTTCACACCTTTTCATGCTCCTGGTCTTTTTTTTTTTTTTGCTCCTCGCATTTTTCACACCTTTTCATGCTCGTCGCATTTTTCACACCTTTTCATGCTCGTCGCATTTTTCACACCTTTTCATGCTCCTGGTCCTTTTTTTTTTTTTTTTTTTTTTTTTTTTTTTTTTTTGCTCCTCGCATTTTTCACACCTTTTCATGCTCGTCGCATTTTTCACACCTTTTCATGCTCCTCGCATTTTGCACACCTCTTCATGCTCCTCGCATTTTTCACACCTTTTCATGCTCCTGGTCTTTCTTTTTTTTTTTTTTTTTTGGCTCCTCGCATTTTGCACACCTTTTCATGCTCCTTGTCCTTTTTTTTTTTTTTTTTTTTTTTTTTTTTTTTTTTTGCTCCTCGCATTTTTCACACCTTTTCATGCTCGTCGCATTTTTCACACCTTTTCATGCTCGTCGCATTTTTCACACCTTTTCATGCTCGTCGCATTTTTCACACCTTTTCATGCTCGTCGCATTTTTCACACCTTTTCATGCTCCTCGCATTTTTCACACCTTTTCATGCTCCTCGCATTTTTCACACCTTTTCATGCTCCTGGTCTTTTTTTTTTTTTTGCTCCTCGCATTTTTCACACCTTTTCATGCTCCTTGTCCTTTTTTTTTTTTTTTTTTTTTTTTTTGCTCCTCGCATTTTTCACACCTTTTCATGCTCCTTGTCCTTTTTTTTTTTTTTTTTTTTTTTTTTTTTTTTTTTTTGCTCCTCGCATTTTTCACACCTTTTCATGCTCGTCGCATTTTTCACACCTTTTCATGCTCGTCGCATTTTTCACACCTTTTCATGCTCGTCGCATTTTTCACACCTTTTCATGCTCGTCGCATTTTTCACACCTTTTCATGCTCCTCGCATTTTTCACACCTTTTCATGCTCCTGGTCTTTTTTTTTTTTTTTTTGCTCCTCGCATTTTTCACAACTTTTCATGCTCGTCGCATTTTTCACACCTTTTCATGCTCCTGGTCTTTCTTTTTTTTTTTTTTGCTCCCCGCATTTTTCACACCTTTTCATGCTCCTGGTCTTTCTTTCTTTCTTTTTTTTTTTTTTTCTCCTCGCATTTTTCACACCTTTTCATGCTCCTGATCTTTTTTTTTTTTTTTTTTTTGCTCCTCGCATTTTTCACACCTTTTCATGCTCCTGGTTTTTTTTTTTTTTTTTTGCTCCTCAAATTTTTCACACCTTTTCATGCTCCTGGTCTTTTTCTTTTTTTTTGCTCCTCGCATTTTTCACACCTTTTCATGCTCCTGGTTTTTTTTTTTTTTTGCTCCTCAAATTTTTCACACCTTTTCATGCTCCTCGCATTTTGCACACCTCTTCATGCTCCTCGCATTTTTCACACCTTTTCATGCTCCTGGTCTTTCTTTTTTTTTTTTTTTTTTGGCTCCTCGCATTTTTCACACCTTTTCATGCTCCTTGTCCTTTTTTTTTTTTTTTTTTTTTTTTTTTTTTTTTTTTGCTCCTCGCATTTTTCACACCTTTTCATGCTCGTCGCATTTTTCACACCTTTTCATGCTCGTCGCATTTTTCACACCTTTTCATGCTCGTCGCATTTTTCACACCTTTTCATGCTCGTCGCATTTTTCACACCTTTTCATGCTCCTCGCATTTTTCACACCTTTTCATGCTCCTCGCATTTTTCACACCTTTTCATGCTCCTGGTCTTTTTTTTTTTTTTGCTCCTCGCATTTTTCACACCTTTTCATGCTCCTTGTCCTTTTTTTTTTTTTTTTTTTTTTTTTTGCTCCTCGCATTTTTCACACCTTTTCATGCTCCTTGTCCTTTTTTTTTTTTTTTTTTTTTTTTTTTTTTTTTTTTTGCTCCTCGCATTTTTCACACCTTTTCATGCTCGTCGCATTTTTCACACCTTTTCATGCTCGTCGCATTTTTCACACCTTTTCATGCTCGTCGCATTTTTCACACCTTTTCATGCTCGTCGCATTTTTCACACCTTTTCATGCTCCTCGCATTTTTCACACCTTTTCATGCTCCTGGTCTTTTTTTTTTTTTTGCTCCTCGCATTTTTCACACCTTTTCATGCTCCTTGTCCTTTTTTTTTTTTTTTTTTTTTTTTTTTGCTCCTCGCATTTTTCACACCTTTTCATGCTCCTTGTCCTTTTTTTTTTTTTTTTTTTTTTTTTTGCTCCTCGCATTTTTCACACCTTTTCATGCTCCTTGTCCTTTTTTTTTTTTTTTTTTTTTTTTTTTTTTTTTTTTGCTCCTCGCATTTTTCACACCTTTTCATGCTCCTCGCATTTTTCACACCTTTTCATGCTCGTCGCATTTTTCACCTTTTCATGCTCGTCGCATTTTTCACACCTTTTCATGCTCCTCGCATTTTTCACACCTTTTCATGCTCCTGGTCTTTTTTTTTTTTTTGCTCCTCGCATTTTTCACACCTTTTCATGCTCGTCGCATTTTTCACACCTTTTCATGCTCGTCGCATTTTTCACACCTTTTCATGCTCCTGGTCCTTTTTTTTTTTTTTTTTTTTTTTTTTTTTTTTTTTTGCTCCTCGCATTTTTCACACCTTTTCATGCTCGTCGCATTTTTCACACCTTTTCATGCTCCTCGCATTTTGCACACCTCTTCATGCTCCTCGCATTTTTCACACCTTTTCATGCTCCTGGTCTTTCTTTTTTTTTTTTTTTTTTGGCTCCTCGCATTTTGCACACCTTTTCATGCTCCTTGTCCTTTTTTTTTTTTTTTTTTTTTTTTTTTTTTTTTTTTGCTCCTCGCATTTTTCACACCTTTTCATGCTCGTCGCATTTTTCACACCTTTTCATGCTCGTCGCATTTTTCACACCTTTTCATGCTCGTCGCATTTTTCACACCTTTTCATGCTCGTCGCATTTTTCACACCTTTTCATGCTCCTCGCATTTTTCACACCTTTTCATGCTCCTCGCATTTTTCACACCTTTTCATGCTCCTGGTCTTTTTTTTTTTTTTGCTCCTCGCATTTTTCACACCTTTTCATGCTCCTGGTCTTTTTTTTTTTTTTTTTTTTTTTTTTTTGCTCCTCGCATTTTTCACACCTTTTCATGCTCCTTGTCCTTTTTTTTTTTTTTTTTTTTTTTTTTTTTTTTTTTTTGCTCCTCGCATTTTTCACACCTTTTCATGCTCGTCGCATTTTTCACACCTTTTCATGCTCGTCGCATTTTTCACACCTTTTCATGCTCGTCGCATTTTTCACACCTTTTCATGCTCGTCGCATTTTTCACACCTTTTCATGCTCCTCGCATTTTTCACACCTTTTCATGCTCCTGGTCTTTTTTTTTTTTTTGCTCCTCGCATTTTTCACACCTTTTCATGCTCCTTGTCCTTTTTTTTTTTTTTTTTTTTTTTTTTGCTCCTCGCATTTTTCACACCTTTTCATGCTCCTGGTCTTTTTTTTTTTTTTTTTTTTTTTTTTTTGCTCCTCGCATTTTTCACACCTTTTCATGCTCCTTGTCCTTTTTTTTTTTTTTTTTTTTTTTTTTTTTTTTTTTGCTCCTCGCATTTTTCACACCTTTTCATGCTCCTGGTCTTTTTTTTTTTTTTTTTGCTCCTCGCATTTTTCACAACTTTTCATGCTCGTCGCATTTTTCACACCTTTTCATGCTCCTGGTCTTTCTTTTTTTTTTTTTTTTTTGCTCCTCGCATTTTTCACACCTTTTCATGCTCCTCTCATTTTTCACACCTTTTCATGCTCCTCACATTTTTCACACCTTTTCATGCTCCTCGCATTTTTCACACCTTTTCATGCTCCTGGTCTTTTTTTTTTTTTCTTTTTTGCACCTCGTATTTTTCACACCTTTTCATGCTCCTCGCTTTTTTCACACCTTTTCTTTCTCCTGTTCTTTTTTTTTTTTTTGCTCCTCGCATTTTTCACACCTTTTCATGGTCCTGGTCCTTTTTTTTTTTTTTTTGCTCCTCGCATTTTTCACACCTTTTCATGCTCCTGGTCTTTTTTTTTTTTTTGCTCCTCGCATTTTTCACACCTTTTCATGCTCCTGGTCTTTCTTTTTTTTTTTTTTGCTACTCGCATTTTTCACACCTTTTCTTGCTCCTGGTCTTTTTTTTTTTTTTTTTTTTTTGCTCCTCGCATTTTTCACACCTTTTCATGCTCCTGGTCTTTCTTTTTTTTTTTTTTGCTCCCCGCTTTTTTCACACCTTTTCATGCTCCTGGTCTTTTTTTTTTTTTTTTTTTTTTGCTCCTCGCATTTTTCACACCTTTTCATGCTCCTGGTCTTTCTTTCTTTCTTTTTTTTTTTTTTTCTCCTCGCAATTTTCACACCTTTTCATGCTCCTGATCTTTTTTTTTTTTTTTTTTTTGCTCCTCGAATTTTTCACACCTTTTCATGCTCCTGGTCTTTTTTTTTTTTTTTTTTTTTGCTCCTCGCATTTTTCACACCTTTTCATGCTCCTGGTCTTTTTTTTTTTTTTTTTTTGCTCCTCGCATTTTTCACAACTTTTCATGCTCGTCGCATTTTTCACACCTTTTCATGCTCCTGGTCTTTCTTTTTTTTTTTTTTGCTCCCCGCATTTTTCACACCTTTTCATGCTCCTGGTCTTTCTTTCTTTCTTTTTTTTTTTTTTTCTCCTCGCATTTTTCACACCTTTTCATGCTCCTGATCTTTTTTTTTTTTTTTTTTTTGCTCCTCGCATTTTTCACACCTTTTCATGCTCCTGGTTTTTTTTTTTTTTTTTTGCTCCTCAAATTTTTCACACCTTTTCATGCTCCTGGTCTTTTTCTTTTTTTTTGCTCCTCGCATTTTTCACACCTTTTCATGCTCCTGGTTTTTTTTTTTTTTTGCTCCTCAAATTTTTCACACCTTTTCATGCTCCTCGCATTTTGCACACCTCTTCATGCTCCTCGCATTTTTCACACCTTTTCATGCTCCTGGTCTTTCTTTTTTTTTTTTTTTTTTGCTCCTCGCATTTTTCACACCTTTTTTTGCTCCTTTTCCTTTTTTTTTTTTTTTTTTTTTTTTTTTTTTTTTTTTTGCTCCTCGCATTTTTCACACCTTTTCATGCTCGTCGCATTTTTCACACCTTTTCATGCTCGTCGCATTTTTCACACCTTTTCATGCTCGTCGCATTTTTCACACCTTTTCATGCTCGTCGCATTTTTCACACCTTTTCATGCTCCTCGCATTTTTCACACCTTTTCATGCTCCTCGCATTTTTCACACCTTTTCATGCTCCTGGTCTTTTTTTTTTTTTTGCTCCTCGCATTTTTCACACCTTTTCATGCTCCTTGTCCTTTTTTTTTTTTTTTTTTTTTTTTTTGCTCCTCGCATTTTTCACACCTTTTCATGCTCCTTGTCCTTTTTTTTTTTTTTTTTTTTTTTTTTTTTTTTTTTTTGCTCCTCGCATTTTTCACACCTTTTCATGCTCGTCGCATTTTTCACACCTTTTCATGCTCGTCGCATTTTTCACACCTTTTCATGCTCGTCGCATTTTTCACACCTTTTCATGCTCCTCGCATTTTTCACACCTTTTCATGCTCCTCGCATTTTTCACACCTTTTCATGCTCCTGGTCTTTTTTTTTTTTTTGCTCCTCGCATTTTTCACACCTTTTCATGCTCCTTGTCCTTTTTTTTTTTTTTTTTTTTTTTTTTTGCTCCTCGCATTTTTCACACCTTTTCATGCTCCTTGTCCTTTTTTTTTTTTTTTTTTTTTTTTTTTTTTTTTTTTTGCTCCTCGCATTTTTCACACCTTTTCATGCTCGTCGCATTTTTCACACCTTTTCATGCTCGTCGCATTTTTCACACCTTTTCATGCTCGTCGCATTTTTCACACCTTTTCATGCTCGTCGCATTTTTCACACCTTTTCATGCTCCTCGCATTTTTCACACCTTTTCATGCTCCTCGCATTTTTCACACCTTTTCATGCTCCTGGTCTTTTTTTTTTTTTTGCTCCTCGCATTTTTCACACCTTTTCATGCTCCTTGTCCTTTTTTTTTTTTTTTTTTTTTTTTTTTGCTCCTCGCATTTTTCACACCTTTTCATGCTCCTTGTCCTTTTTTTTTTTTTTTTTTTTTTTTTTTTTTTTTTTTGCTCCTCGCATTTTTCACACCTTTTCATGCTCGTCGCATTTTTCACACCTTTTCATGCTCGTCGCATTTTTCACACCTTTTCATGCTCGTCGCATTTTTCACACCTTTTCATGCTCCTCGCATTTTTCACACCTTTTCATGCTCCTCGCATTTTTCACACCTTTTCATGCTCCTGGTCTTTTTTTTTTTTTTGCTCCTCGCATTTTTCACACCTTTTCATGCTCCTTGTCCTTTTTTTTTTTTTTTTTTTTTTTTTTTGCTCCTCGCATTTTTCACACCTTTTCATGCTCGTCGCATTTTTCACACCTTTTCATGCTCGTCGCATTTTTCACACCTTTTCATGCTCGTCGCATTTTTCACACCTTTTCATGCTCGTCGCATTTTTCACACCTTTTCATGCTCCTCGCATTTTTCACACCTTTTCATGCTCCTCGCATTTTTCACACCTTTTCATGCTCCTCGCATTTTTCACACCTTTTCATGCTCCTGGTCTTTTTTTTTTTTTTGCTCCTCGCATTTTTCACACCTTTTCATGCTCCTTGTCCTTTTTTTTTTTTTTTTTTTTTTTTTTTGCTCCTTGCATTTTTCACACCTTTTTTTGCTCCTTGTCCTTTTTTTTTTTTTTTTTTTTTTTTTTTTTTTTTTTTTGCTCCTCGCATTTTTCACACCTTTTCATGCTCGTCGCATTTTTCACACCTTTTCATGCTCCTCGCATTTTGCACACCTCTTCATGCTCCTCGCATTTTTCACACCTTTTCATGCTCCTGGTCTTTCTTTTTTTTTTTTTTTTTTTGGCTCCTCGCATTTTGCACACCTTTTCATGCTCCTTGTCCTTTTTTTTTTTTTTTTTTTTTTTTTTTTTTTTTTTTGCTCCTCGCATTTTTCACACCTTTTCATGCTCGTCGCATTTTTCACACCTTTTCATGCTCGTCGCATTTTTCACACCTTTTCATGCTCGTCGCATTTTTCACACCTTTTCATGCTCGTCGCATTTTTCACACCTTTTCATGCTCCTCGCATTTTTCACACCTTTTCATGCTCCTCGCATTTTTCACACCTTTTCATGCTCCTCGTCTTTTTTTTTTTTTTGCTCCTCGCATTTTTCACACCTTTTCATGCTCCTTGTCCTTTTTTTTTTTTTTTTTTTTTTTTTTTGCTCCTCGCATTTTTCACACCTTTTCATGCTCCTTGTCCTTTTTTTTTTTTTTTTTTTTTTTTTTTTTTTTTTTTTGCTCCTCGCATTTTTCACACCTTTTCATGCTCGTCGCATTTTTCACACCTTTTCATGCTCGTCGCATTTTTCACACCTTTTCATGCTCGTCGCATTTTTCACACCTTTTCATGCTCCTCGCATTTTTCACACCTTTTCATGCTCCTCGCATTTTTCACACCTTTTCATGCTCCTGGTCTTTTTTTTTTTTTTGCTCCTCGCATTTTTCACACCTTTTCATGCTCCTTGTCCTTTTTTTTTTTTTTTTTTTTTTTTTTGCTCCTCGCATTTTTCACACCTTTTCATGCTCCTTGTCCTTTTTTTTTTTTTTTTTTTTTTTTTTTTTTTTTTTTTGCTCCTCGCATTTTTCACACCTTTTCATGCTCGTCGCATTTTTCACACCTTTTCATGCTCCTCGCATTTTGCACACCTCTTCATGCTCCTCGCATTTTTCACACCTTTTCATGCTCCTGGTCTTTCTTTTTTTTTTTTTTTTTTTGCTCCTCGCATTTTGCACACCTTTTCATGCTCCTTGTCCTTTTTTTTTTTTTTTTTTTTTTTTTTTTTTTTTTTTGCTCCTCGCATTTTTCACACCTTTTCATGCTCGTCGCATTTTTCACACCTTTTCATGCTCGTCGCATTTTTCACACCTTTTCATGCTCGTCGCATTTTTCACACCTTTTCATGCTCGTCGCATTTTTCACACCTTTTCATGCTCCTCGCATTTTTCACACCTTTTCATGCTCCTCGCATTTTTCACACCTTTTCATGCTCCTGGTCTTTTTTTTTTTTTTGCTCCTCGCATTTTTCACACCTTTTCATGCTCCTTGTCCTTTTTTTTTTTTTTTTTTTTTTTTTTTGCTCCTCGCATTTTTCACACCTTTTCATGCTCCTTGTCCTTTTTTTTTTTTTTTTTTTTTTTTTTTTTTTTTTTTGCTCCTCGCATTTTTCACACCTTTTCATGCTCGTCGCATTTTTCACACCTTTTCATGCTCGTCGCATTTTTCACACCTTTTCATGCTCGTCGCATTTTTCACACCTTTTCATGCTCCTCGCATTTTTCACACCTTTTCATGCTCCTCGCATTTTTCACACCTTTTCATGCTCCTGGTCTTTTTTTTTTTTTTGCTCCTCGCATTTTTCACACCTTTTCATGCTCCTGGTCTTTTTTTTTTTTTTTTTTTTTTTTTTTTGCTCCTCGCATTTTTCACACCTTTTCATGCTCCTTGTCCTTTTTTTTTTTTTTTTTTTTTTTTTTTTTTTTTTTTTTGCTCCTCGCATTTTTCACACCTTTTCATGCTCGTCGCATTTTTCACACCTTTTCATGCTCGTCGCATTTTTCACACCTTTTCATGCTCGTCGCATTTTTCACACCTTTTCTTGCTCCTCGCATTTTTCACACCTTTTCATGCTCCTCGCATTTTTCACACCTTTTCATGCTCCTGGTCTTTTTTTTTTTTTTGCTCCTCGCATTTTTCACACCTTTTCATGCTCCTTGTCCTTTTTTTTTTTTTTTTTTTTTTTTTTTGCTCCTCGCATTTTTCACACCTTTTCATGCTCCTTGTCCTTTTTTTTTTTTTTTTTTTTTTTTTTTTTTTTTTTTTGCTCCTCGCATTTTTCACACCTTTTCATGCTCGTCGCATTTTTCACACCTTTTCATGCTCGTCGCATTTTTCACACCTTTTCATGCTCGTCGCATTTTTCACACCTTTTCATGCTCCTCGCATTTTTCACACCTTTTCATGCTCCTCGCATTTTTCACACCTTTTCATGCTCCTGGTCTTTTTTTTTTTTTTGCTCCTCGCATTTTTCACACCTTTTCATGCTCCTTGTCCTTTTTTTTTTTTTTTTTTTTTTTTTTGCTCCTCGCATTTTTCACACCTTTTCATGCTCCTTGTCCTTTTTTTTTTTTTTTTTTTTTTTTTTTTTTTTTTTTTGCTCCTCGCATTTTTCACACCTTTTCATGCTCGTCGCATTTTTCACACCTTTTCATGCTCGTCGCATTTTTCACACCTTTTCATGCTCGTCGCATTTTTCACACCTTTTCATGCTCCTCGCATTTTTCACACCTTTTCATGCTCCTCGCATTTTTCACACCTTTTCATGCTCCTGGTCTTTTTTTTTTTTTTGCTCCTCGCATTTTTCACACCTTTTCATGCTCCTTGTCCTTTTTTTTTTTTTTTTTTTTTTTTTTGCTCCTCGCATTTTTCACACCTTTTCATGCTCCTTGTCCTTTTTTTTTTTTTTTTTTTTTTTTTTTTTTTTTTTTTGCTCCTCGCATTTTTCACACCTTTTCATGCTCGTCGCATTTTTCACACCTTTTCATGCTCGTCGCATTTTTCACACCTTTTCATGCTCGTCGCATTTTTCACACCTTTTCATGCTCCTCGCATTTTTCACACCTTTTCATGCTCCTCGCATTTTTCACACCTTTTCATGCTCCTGGTCTTTTTTTTTTTTTTGCTCCTCGCATTTTTCACACCTTTTCATGCTCCTTGTCCTTTTTTTTTTTTTTTTTTTTTTTTTTGCTCCTCGCATTTTTCACACCTTTTCATGCTCCTTGTCCTTTTTTTTTTTTTTTTTTTTTTTTTTTTTTTTTTTTTGCTCCTCGCATTTTTCACACCTTTTCATGCTCGTCGCATTTTTCACACCTTTTCATGCTCGTCGCATTTTTCACACCTTTTCATGCTCGTCGCATTTTTCACACCTTTTCATGCTCCTCGCATTTTTCACACCTTTTCATGCTCCTCGCATTTTTCACACCTTTTCATGCTCCTGGTCTTTTTTTTTTTTTTGCTCCTCGCATTTTTCACACCTTTTCATGCTCCTTGTCCTTTTTTTTTTTTTTTTTTTTTTTTTTGCTCCTCGCATTTTTCACACCTTTTCATGCTCCTTGTCCTTTTTTTTTTTTTTTTTTTTTTTTTTTTTTTTTTTTTGCTCCTCGCATTTTTCACACCTTTTCATGCTCGTCGCATTTTTCACACCTTTTCATGCTCGTCGCATTTTTCACACCTTTTCATGCTCGTCGCATTTTTCACACCTTTTCATGCTCCTCGCATTTTTCACACCTTTTCATGCTCCTCGCATTTTTCACACCTTTTCATGCTCCTGGTCTTTTTTTTTTTTTTGCTCCTCGCATTTTTCACACCTTTTCATGCTCCTTGTCCTTTTTTTTTTTTTTTTTTTTTTTTTTGCTCCTCGCATTTTTCACACCTTTTCATGCTCCTTGTCCTTTTTTTTTTTTTTTTTTTTTTTTTTTTTTTTTTTTTGCTCCTCGCATTTTTCACACCTTTTCATGCTCGTCGCATTTTTCACACCTTTTCATGCTCGTCGCATTTTTCACACCTTTTCATGCTCGTCGCATTTTTCACACCTTTTCATGCTCCTCGCATTTTTCACACCTTTTCATGCTCCTCGCATTTTTCACACCTTTTCATGCTCCTGGTCTTTTTTTTTTTTTTTTTTTTTTGGCTCCTCGCATTTTTCACACCTTTTCATGCTCCTTGTCCTTTTTTTTTTTTTTTTTTTTTTTTTTTTTTTTTTTTGCTCCTCGCATTTTTCACACCTTTTCATGCTCGTCGCATTTTTCACACCTTTTCATGCTCGTCGCATTTTTCACACCTTTTCATGCTCGTCGCATTTTTCACACCTTTTCATGCTCGTCGCATTTTTCACACCTTTTCATGCTCGTCGCATTTTTCACACCTTTTCATGCTCCTCGCTTTTTTCACACCTTTTCATGCTCCTCGCATTTTTCACACCTTTTCATGCTCCTGGTCTTTTTTTTTTTTTTGCTCCTCGCATTTTTCACACCTTTTCATGCTCCTTGTCCTTTTTTTTTTTTTTTTTTTTTTTTTTTGCTCCTCGCATTTTTCACACCTTTTCATGCTCGTCGCATTTTTCACACCTTTTCATGCTCGTCGCATTTTTCACACCTTTTCATGCTCGTCGCATTTTTCACACCTTTTCATGCTCGTCGCATTTTTCACACCTTTTCATGCTCCTCGCATTTTTCACACCTTTTCATGCTCCTCGCATTTTTCACACCTTTTCATGCTCCTGGTCTTTTTTTTTTTTTTGCTCCTCGCATTTTTCACACCTTTTCATGCTCCTGGTCTTTTTTTTTTTTTTTTTTTTTTTTTTTGCTCCTCTCCTTTTTCACACCTTTTCATGCTCCTTTTCCTTTTTTTTTTTTTTTTTTTTTTTTTTTTTTTTTTTTGCTCCTCGCATTTTTCACACCTTTTCATGCTCCTCGCATTTTTCACACCTTTTCATGCTCGTCGCATTTTTCACACCTTTTCATGCTCGTCGCATTTTTCACACCTTTTCATGCTCCTCGCATTTTTCACACCTTTTCATGCTCCTCGCATTTTTCACACCTTTTCATGCTCCTGGTCTTTTTTTTTTTTTTGCTCCCCGCATTTTTCACACCTTTTCATGCTCCTTGTCCTTTTTTTTTTTTTTTTTTTTTTTTTTGCTCCTCGCATTTTTCACACCTTTTCATGCTCCTTGTCCTTTTTTTTTTTTTTTTTTTTTTTTTTGCTCCTCGCATTTTTCACACCTTTTCATGCTCCTTGTCCTTTTTTTTTTTTTTTTTTTTTTTTTTTTTTTTTTTTGCTCCTCGCATTTTTCACACCTTTTCATGCTCGTCGCATTTTTCACACCTTTTCATGCTCGTCGCATTTTTCACACCTTTTCATGCTCGTCGCATTTTTCACACCTTTTCATGCTCGTCGCATTTTTCACACCTTTTCATGCTCGTCGCATTTTTCACACCTTTTCATGCTCGTCGCATTTTTCACACCTTTTCATGCTCCTCGCATTTTTCACACCTTTTCATGCTCCTGGTCTTTTTTTTTTTTTTGCTCCTCGCATTTTTCACACCTTTTCATGCTCCTGGTCTTTCTTTCTTTCTTTTTTTTTTTTTTTGCTCCTCGCATTTTTCACACCTTTTCATGCTCCTGGTCTTTCTTTCTTTCTTTTTTTTTTTTTTCTCCTCGCATTTTTCACACCTTTTCATGCTCCTGGTCTTTTTTTTTTTTTTTTTTGCTCCTCGAATTTTTCACACCTTTTCATGCTCCTCGCATTTTTCACACCTCTTCATGCTCCTCGCATTTTTCACAACTTTTCATGCTCCTCGCATTTTTCACAACTTTTCATGCTCGTCGCATTTTTCACACCTTTTCATGCTCCTGGTCTTTCTTTTTTTTTTTTTTTTTTTTGCTCCTCGCATTTTTCACACCTTTTCATGCTCCTGGTCTTTTTTTTTTTTTTTTTTTTTTTTTTGCTCCTCGCATTTTTCACAACTTTTCATGCTCCTGGTCTTTTTTTTTTTTTTTGCTCCTCGCATTTTTCACTCTTTTTCATGCTCCTTGCATTTTTCACACCTTTTCATGCTCCTCTCATTTTTCACACCTTTTCATGCTCCTCACATTTTTCACACCTTTTCATGCTCCTAGAATTTTTGACACATTTTCATGCTCCTCGCATTTTTCACACCTTTTCATGCTCCTCGCATTTTTTTTTTTTTGACTTCTCAGATATTTCACACCTTTTCATGCTCCTCGCATTTTTCACACCTTTTCATGCTCCTTGCATTTTTCACACCTTTTCATGCTTCTCGCATTTTACACAACTTTTCATGCTCCTTCCATTTTTCACACCTTTCATGCTCCTAGAATTTTTGACACATTTTCATGCTCCTCGCATTTTTCACACCTTTTCATGCTCCTCGCATTTTTTTTTTTTGACTTCTCAGATATTTCACACCTTTTCATGCTCCTCGCATTTTTCACACCTTTTCATGCTCCTTGCATTTTTCACACCTTTTCATGCTTCTCGCATTTTACACAACTTTTCATGATCCTTCCATTTTTCACACCTTTCATGCTCCTCGTCCATTTTTTTTTTTTTGCTCTCCGCATTTTTCACACCTTTTCATGCTCCTGGCATTTTTCACACCTTTTCATGCTCCTGGTGTTTCTTTTTTTTTTTTTTGCTCCCCGCATTTTTCACACCTTTTCATGCTCCTGGTCTTTCTTTTTTTTTTTTTGTTTTTGCTCCTCGCATTTTTCACACCTTTTCATGTTCCTGGTCTCTTTTTTTTTTTTTTTTTT
Organism: Cervus elaphus; assembly: GCF_910594005.1. Classification (NCBI taxonomy): domain Eukaryota; kingdom Metazoa; phylum Chordata; class Mammalia; order Artiodactyla; family Cervidae; genus Cervus; species Cervus elaphus. The sequence goes on along the minus strand of NW_025316720.1, from coordinate 403,592 downwards.
TGCTCCTCGCATTTTTCACACCTTTTCATGCTCCTGGTCTTTTTTTTTTTTTTTGCTCCTCGCATTTTTCACACCTTTTCATGCTCCTGGTCTTTTTTGTTTTTTTTTTTTTTTTTTTGCTCCTCGCATTTTTCACAACTTTTCATGCTCCTGGTCTTTTTTTTTTTTTTTGCTCCTCGCATTTTTCACTCTTTTTCATGCTCCTTGCATTTTTCACACCTTTTCATGCTCCTCTCATTTTTCACACCTTTTCATGCTCCTCACATTTTTCACACCTTTTCATGCTCCTCGCATTTTTCACACCTTTTCATGCTCCTGGTCTTTTTTTTTTTTTCTTTTTTGCACCTCGAATTTTTCACACCTTTTCATGCTCCTCGCATTTTTCACACCTTTTCATACTCCTGGTCTTTTTTTTTTTTTTGCTCCTCGCATTTTTCACAACTTTTCATGCTCCTGGTCTTTCTTTTTTTTTTTTTTTTTTTTTTGCTCCCCGCGTTTTTCACACCTTTTCATGCTCCTGGTCTTTCTTTTTTTTTTTTTTTTTTTGCTCCTCGCATTTTTCACACCTTTTCATGCTCCTCGCATTTTTCACACCTCTTCATGCTCCTCGCATTTTTCGCAACTTTTCATGCTCGTCGCATTTTTCACACCTTTTCATGCTCCTGGTCTTTCTTTTTTTTTTTTTTGCTCCCCGCATTTTTCACACCTTTTCATGCTCCTGGTCTTTCTTTTTTTTTTTTTTTTTTTGCTCCTCGAATTTTTCACACCTTTTCATGCTCCTCGCATTTTTCACACCTCTTCATGCTCCTCGCATTTTTCGCAACTTTTCATGCTCGTCGCATTTTTCACACCTTTTCATGCTCGTGGTCTTTCTTTTTTTTTTTTTTGCTCCTCGCATTTTTCACACCTTTTCATGCTCCTGGTCTTTCTTTTTTTTTTTTTTGCTCCTCGCATTTTTCACATCTTTTCATGCTCCTGGTCTTTCTTTTTCTTTTTTTTTTTTGCTCCTCGCATTTTTCACACCTTTTCATGCTCCTGGTCTTTCTTTTTTTTTTTTTTTTCCTCGCATTTTTCACACCTTTTCATGCTCCTGGTCTTTTTTTTTTTTTTTGCTCCTCGCATTTTTCACACCTTTTCATGCTCCTGGTCTTTTTTTTTTTTTTTTTTTTTTTGCTCCTCGAATTTTTCACACGTTTTCATGCTCCTGGTCTTTTTTTTTTTTTTTTTGCTCCTCGAATTTTTCACACCTTTTCATGCTCCTCGCATTTTTCACACCTCTTCATGCTCCTCGCATTTTTCGCAACTTTTCATGCTCGTCGCATTTTTCACACCTTTTCATGCTCCTGGTCTTTCTTTTTTTTTTTTTTTTTTTGCTCCTCGAATTTTTCACACCTTTTCATGCTCCTCGCATTTTTCACACCTCTTCATGCTCCTCGCATTTTTCACAACTTTTCATGCTCGTCGCATTTTTCACACCTATTCATGCTCCTGGTCTTTCTTTTTTTTTTTTTTGCTCCCCGCATTTTTCACACCTTTTCATGCTCCTGGTCTTTCTTTTTTTTTTTTTTTTGCTCTTCGCATTTTTCACACCTTTTCATGCTCCTGGTCTTTCTTTCTTTTTTTTCTTTTTTTTTTTTGCTCTTCGCATTTTTCACACCTTTTCATGCTCCTGGCCTTTCTTTCTTTTTTTTTTTTTTTTTTTTTTCCTCTCTTTTTTCACACCTTTTCATGCTCCTGGTCTTTTTTTTTTTTTTTTTTTTTCTCCTCGCTTTTTTCCCACCTTTTCATGCTCCTGGTCTTTTTTTTTTTTTTTTTTTTGCTCCTCGAATTTTTCACACCTTTTCATGCTCCTCGCATTTTTCACACCTCTTCATGCTCCTCGCATTTTTCGCAACTTTTCATGCTCGTCGCATTTTTCACACCTTTTCATGCTCCTGGTCTTTCTTTTTTTTTTTTTGCTCCCCGCATTTTTCACACCTTTTCATGCTCCTGGTCTTTCTTTTTTTTTTTTTTTTTTTTGCTCCTCGAATTTTTCACACCTTTTCATGCTCCTCGCATTTTTCACACCTCTTCATGCTCCTCGCATTTTTCACAACTTTTCATGCTCGTCGCATTTTTCACACCTTTTCATGCTCCTGGTCTTTCTTTTTTTTTTTTTGCTCCTCGCTTTTTTCACACCTTTTCATGCTCCTGGTTTTTCTTTTTTTTTTTTTTTTGCTACTCGCATTTTTCACACCTTTTCATGCTCCTGGTCTTTCTTTTTTTTTTTTTTTTTTTTGCTCCTCGAATTTTTCACACCTTTTCATGCTCCTCGCATTTTTCACACCTCTTCATGCTCCTCGCATTTTTCACAACTTTTCATGCTCGTCGCATTTTTCACACCTTTTCATGCTCCTGGTCTTTCTTTTTTTTTTTTTGCTCCTCGCATTTTTCACACCTTTTCATGCTCCTGGTCTTTCTTTTTTTTTTTTTTTGCTACTCGCATTTTTCACACCTTTTCATGCTCCTCTCATTTTTCACACCTTTTCATGCTCCTCACATTTTTCACACCTTTTCATGCTCCTCGCATTTTTCACACCTTTTCATGCTCCTGGTCTTTTTTTTTTTTTCTTTTTTGCACCTCGAATTTTTCACACCTTTTCATGCTCCTCGCATTTTTCACACCTTTTCATACTCCTGGTCTTTTTTTTTTTTTTGCTCCTCGCATTTTTCACACCTTTTCATGGTCCTGGTCCTTTTTTTTTTTTTTTTGCTCCTCGCATTTTTCACACCTTTTCATGCTCCTGGTCTTTTTTTTTTTTTTGCTCCTCGCATTTTTCACACCTTTTCATGCTCCTGGTCTTTCTTTTTTTTTTTTTTGCTACTCGCATTTTTCACACCTTTTCATGCTCCTGGTCTTTTTTCTTTTTTTTTTTTTTTGCTCCTCGCTTTTTTCACACCTTTTCATGCTCCTGGTCTTTCTTTTTTTTTTTTTTTGCTCCCCGCATTTTTCACACCTTTTCATGCTCCTGGTCTTTTTTTTTTTTTTTTTTTTTGCTCCTCGCATTTTTCACACCTTTTCATGCTCCTGGTCTTTCTTTCTTTCTTTTTTTTTTTTTTTCTCCTCGCATTTTTCACACCTTTTCATGCTCCTGATCTTTTTTTTTTTTTTTTTTTTGCTCCTCGAATTTTTCACACCTTTTCATGCTCCTGGTCTTTTTTTTTTTTTTTTTTTTTGCTCCTCGCATTTTTCACACCTTTTCATGCTCCTGGTCTTTTTTTTTTTTTTTTTTTCTCCTCGCATTTTTCACAACTTTTCATGCTCGTCGCATTTTTCACACCTTTTCATGCTCCTGGTCTTTCTTTTTTTTTTTTTTGCTCCCCGCATTTTTCACACCTTTTCATGCTCCTGGTCTTTCTTTCTTTCTTTTTTTTTTTTTTTCTCCTCGCATTTTTCACACCTTTTCATGCTCCTGATCTTTTTTTTTTTTTTTTTTTTGCTCCTCGCATTTTTCACACCTTTTCATGCTCCTGGTTTTTTTTTTTTTTTTTTGCTCCTCAAATTTTTCACACCTTTTCATGCTCCTGGTCTTTTTCTTTTTTTTTGCTCCTCGCATTTTTCACACCTTTTCATGCTCCTGGTTTTTTTTTTTTTTTGCTCCTCAAATTTTTCACACCTTTTCATGCTCCTCGCATTTTGCACACCTCTTCATGCTCCTCGCATTTTTCACACCTTTTCATGCTCCTGGTCTTTCTTTTTTTTTTTTTTTTTTGGCTCCTCGCATTTTGCACACCTCTTCATGCTCCTCGCATTTTTCACACCTTTTCATGCTCCTGGTCTTTCTTTTTTTTTTTTTGTTCCTCGCATTTTTCACACCTTTTCATGCTCCTGGTCTTTTTTTTTTTTTTGCTCCTCGCATTTTTCACACCTTTTCATGCTCCTGGTTTTTTTTTTTTTTTTTTGCTCCTCAAATTTTTCACACCTTTTCTTGTTCCTGGTCTTTTTTTTTTTTTTTTTTGCTCCTCGCATTTTTCACACCTTTTCATGCTCCTGGTCTTTCTTTTTTTTTTTTTTTGCTACTCGCATTTTTCACACCTTTTCATGCTCCTGGTCTTTTTTTTTTTTTTTTGGTCCTCGCATTTTTCACACCTTTTCATGCTCCTGGTCTTTCTTTCTTTCTTTTTTTTTTTTTTTTCTCCTCGCATTTTTCACACCTTTTCATGCTCCTGGTCTTTTTTTTTTTTTTTTTTTTTGCTCCTCGGATTTTTCACACCTTTTCATGCTCCTGTTTTTTTTTTTTTTTTTGCTCCTCAAATTTTTCACACGTTTTCATGCTCCTCGCATTTTTCACACCTCTTCATGCTCCTCGCATTTTTCACACCTTTTCATGCTCCTGGTCTTTCTTTTTTTTTTTTTGTTCCTCGCATTTTTCACACCTTTTCATGCTCGTGGTCTTTTTTTTTTTTTTGCTCCTCGCATTTTTCACACCTTTTCATGCTCCTGGTTTTTTTTTTTTTTTTTTGCTCCTCAAATTTTTCACACCTTTTCATGCTCCTGGTCTTTTTTTTTTTTTTTACTCCTCGCATTTTTCACACCTTTTCATGCTCCTGGTCTTTCTTTTTTTTTTTGCTCCTCGCATTTTTCACACCTTTTCATGCTCCTGGTCTTTCTTTTTCTTTTTTTTTTTTGCTCCTCGCATTTTTCACACCTTTTCATGCTCCTGGTCTTTCTTTCTTTCTTTTTTTTTTTTTTCTCCTCGCATTTTTCACACCTTTTCATGCTCCTGATCTTTTTTTTTTTTTTTTTTTGCTCCTCGCATTTTTCACACCTTTTCATGCTCCTGGTTTTTTTTTTTTTTTTTGCTCCTCAAATTTTTCACACCTTTTCATGCTCCTGGTCTTTTTCTTTTTTTTTGCTCCTCGCATTTTTCACACCTTTTCATGCTCCTGGTTTTTTTTTTTTTTTTGCTCCTCAAATTTTTCACACCTTTTCATGCTCCTCGCATTTTGCACACCTCTTCATGCTCCTCGCATTTTTCACACCTTTTCATGCTCCTGGTCTTTCTTTTTTTTTTTTTTTTTTGGCTCCTCGCATTTTGCACACCTCTTCATGCTCCTCGCATTTTTCACACCTTTTCATGCTCCTGGTCTTTCTTTTTTTTTTTTTGTTCCTCGCATTTTTCACACCTTTTCATGCTCCTGGTCTTTTTTTTTTTTTTTTGCTCCTCGCATTTTTCACACCTTTTCATGCTCCTGGTCTTTCTTTTTTTTTTTTTTGCTCCTCGCATTTTTCACACCTTTTCATGTTCCTGGTTTTTTTTTTTTTTTTTTCCTCGCATTTTTCACCCCTTTTCATGTTCCTGGTTTTCTTTTTTTTTTTTTTTGCTCCTCGCATTTTTCACACCTTTTCACGTTCCAGGTCTTTTTTTTTTTTTTTTTTTTTCTCCTCGCATGTTTCACACCTTTTCATGTTCCTGGTCTTTTTTTTTTTTTTTTTTTGCTCCTCGCTTTTTTCACACCTTTTCATGCTCCTGGTCTTTCTTTTTTTTTTTTTGTTCCTCGCATTTTTCACACCTTTTCATGCTCCTGGTCTTTTTTTTTTTTTTTTGCTCCTCGAATTTTTCACAGCTTTTCATGCTCGTGGTCTTTCTTTTTTTTTTTTTTGCTCCTCGCATTTTTCACACCTTTTCATGCTCCTGGTCTTTCTTTTTTTTTTTTTTTGCTCCTCGCATTTTTCACACCTTTTCATGCTCCTGGTCTTTCTTTTTCTTTTTTTTTTTTGCTCCTCGCATTTTTCACACCTTTTCATGCTCCTGGTCTTTCTTTTTTTTTTTTTTGCTCCTCGCATTTTTCACACCTTTTCATGCTCCTGGTCTTTCTTTCTTTCTTTTTTTTTTTTTTTGCTCCTCGCATTTTTCACACCTTTTCATGCTCCTGGTCTTTTTTTTTTTTTTTTTTTTTTTGCTCCTCGCCTTTTTCACACCTTTTCATGCTCCTGGTCTTTTTTTTTTTTTTTTTTTTTGCTCCTCAAATTTTTCACACCTTTTCATGCTCCTCGCATTTTTCACACCTCTTCATGCTCCTCGCATTTTTCACAACTTTTCATGCTCCTCGCATTTTTCACACCTCTTCATGCTCCTCGCATTTTTCACAACTTTTCATGCTCCTCGCATTTTTCACAACTTTTCATGCTCGTCGCATTTTTCACATCTTTTCATGCTCCTGGTCTTTCTTTTTTTTTTTTTTTGCTCCTCGCATTTTTCACACCTTTTCATGCTCCTGGTCTTTCTTTCTTTCTTTTTTTTTTTTTTTGCTCCTCGAATTTTTCACACCTTTTCATGCTCCTGGTCTTTTTTTTTTTTTTTTTTTTTTGCTCCTCGCATTTTTCACACCTTTTCATGCTCCTGGTCTTTTTTTTTTTTTTTTTTGCTCCTCGCATTTTTCACAACTTTTCATGCTCGTCGCATTTTTCACACCTTTTCATGCTCCTGGTCTTTCTTTTTTTTTTTTTTGCTCCCCGCATTTTTCACACCTTTTCATGCTCCTGGTCTTTCTTTCTTTCTTTTTTTTTTTTTTTCTCCTCGCATTTTTCACACCTTTTCATGCTCCTGATCTTTTTTTTTTTTTTTTTTTTGCTCCTCGCATTTTTCACACCTTTTCATGCTCCTGGTTTTTTTTTTTTTTTTTTGCTCCTCAAATTTTTCACACCTTTTCATGCTCCTGGTCTTTTTCTTTTTTTTTGCTCCTCGCATTTTTCACACCTTTTCATGCTCCTGGTTTTTTTTTTTTTTTGCTCCTCAAATTTTTCACACCTTTTCATGCTCCTCGCATTTTGCACACCTCTTCATGCTCCTCGCATTTTTCACACCTTTTCATGCTCCTGGTCTTTCTTTTTTTTTTTTTTTTTGGCTCCTCGCATTTTGCACACCTCTTCATGCTCCTCTCTTTTTTCACACCTTTTCATGCTCCTGGTCTTTCTTTTTTTTTTTTTGTTCCTCGCATTTTTCACACCTTTTCATGCTCCTGGTCTTTTTTTTTTTTTTTTGCTCCTCGCATTTTTCACACCTTTTCATGCTCCTGGTCTTTCTTTTTTTTTTTTTTTGCTCCTCGCATTTTTCACACCTTTTCATTTTCCTGGTCTTTTTTTTTTTTTTTTTTTTTTTTTCCTCGCATTTTTCACACCTTTTCATGTTCCTTGTTTTCTTTTTTTTTTTTTTTGCTCCTCGCATTTTTCACACCTTTTCACGTTCCAGGTCTTTTTTTTTTTTTTTTTTTTTTCTCCTCGCATGTTTCACACCTTTTCATGTTCCTGGTCTTTTTTTTTTTTTTTTTTGCTCCTCGCATTTTTCACACCTTTTCATGCTCCTGGTCTTTCTTTTTTTTTTTTTTGCTACTCGCATTTTTCACACCTTTTCATGCTCCTGGTCTTTTTTTTTTTTTTTTGGTCCTCGCATTTTTCACACCTTTTCATGCTCCTGGTCTTTCTTTCTTTCTTTTTTTTTTTTTTTTCTCCTCGCTTTTTTCACACCTTTTCATGCTCCTGGTCTTTTTTTTTTTTTTTTTTTTTGCTCCTCGGATTTTTCACACCTTTTCATGCTCCTGTTTTTTTTTTTTTTTTGCTCCTCAAATTTTTCACACGTTTTCATGCTCCTCGCATTTTGCACACCTCTTCATGCTCCTCGCATTTTTCACACCTTTTCATGCTCCTGGTCTTTCTTTTTTTTTTTTGTTCCTCGCATTTTTCACACCTTTTCATGCTCGTGGTCTTTTTTTTTTTTTTGCTCCTCGCATTTTTCACACCTTTTCATGCTCCTGGTTTTTTTTTTTTTTTTTTGCTCCTCAAATTTTTCACACCTTTTCATGCTCCTGGTCTTTTTTTTTTTTTTTACTCCTCGCATTTTTCACACCTTTTCATGCTCCTGGTCTTTCTTTTTTTTTTTTGCTCCTCGCATTTTTCACACCTTTTCATGCTCCTGGTCTTTCTTTTTCTTTTTTTTTTTTGCTCCTCGCATTTTTCACACCTTTTCATGCTCCTGGTCTTTCTTTCTTTCTTTTTTTTTTTTTTCTCCTCGCATTTTTCACACCTTTTCATGCTCCTGATCTTTTTTTTTTTTTTTTTTTGCTCCTCGCATTTTTCACACCTTTTCATGCTCCTGGTTTTTTTTTTTTTTTTTGCTCCTCAAATTTTTCACACCTTTTCATGCTCCTGGTCTTTTTCTTTTTTTTTGCTCCTCGCATTTTTCACACCTTTTCATGCTCCTGGTTTTTTTTTTTTTTTGCTCCTCAAATTTTTCACACCTTTTCATGCTCCTCGCATTTTGCACACCTCTTCATGCTCCTCGCATTTTTCACACCTTTTCATGCTCCTGGTCTTTCTTTTTTTTTTTTTTTTTTGGCTCCTCGCATTTTGCACACCTCTTCATGCTCCTCGCATTTTTCACACCTTTTCATGCTCCTGGTCTTTCTTTTTTTTTTTTTGTTCCTCGCATTTTTCACACCTTTTCATGCTCCTGGTCTTTTTTTTTTTTTTTTGCTCCTCGCATTTTTCACACCTTTTCATGCTCCTGGTCTTTTTTTTTTTTTTTTTTGCTCCTCGCTTTTTTCCCTCCTTTTCATTTTCCTGGTCTTTTTTTTTTTTTTTTTTTTTTTTTCCTCGCATTTTTCACACCTTTTCATGTTCCTGGTTTTCTTTTTTTTTTTTTTTGCTCCTCGCATTTTTCACACCTTTTCACGTTCCAGGTCTTTTTTTTTTTTTTTTTTTTCTCCTCGCATGTTTCACACCTTTTCATGTTCCTGGTCTTTTTTTTTTTTTTTTTTGCTCCTCGCATTTTTCACACCTTTTCATGCTCCTGGTCTTTCTTTTTTTTTTTTTGTTCCTCGCATTTTTCACACCTTTTCATGCTCCTGGTCTTTTTTTTTTTTTTTTGCTCCTCCAATTTTTCACAGCTTTTCATGCTCGTGGTCTTTCTTTTTTTTTTTTTTGCTCCTCGCATTTTTCACACCTTTTCATGCTCCTGGTCTTTCTTTTTTTTTTTTTTTGCTCCTCGCATTTTTCACACCTTTTCATGCTCCTGGTCTTTCTTTTTCTTTTTTTTTTTTGCTCCTCGCATTTTTCACACCTTTTCATGCTCCTGGTCTTTCTTTTTTTTTTTTTTGCTCCTCGCATTTTTCACACCTTTTCATGCTCCTGGTCTTTCTTTCTTTCTTTTTTTTTTTTTTTGCTCCTCGCATTTTTCACACCTTTTCATGCTCCTGGTCTTTTTTTTTTTTTTTTTTTTTTTGCTCCTCGAATTTTTCACACCTTTTCATGCTCCTGGTCTTTTTTTTTTTTTTTTTTTTGCTCCTCGAATTTTTCACACCTTTTCATGCTCCTCGCATTTTTCACACCTCTTCATGCTCCTCGCATTTTTCACAACTTTTCATGCTCCTCGCATTTTTCACACCTCTTCATGCTCCTCGCATTTTTCACAACTTTTCATGCTCCTCGCATTTTTCACAACTTTTCATGCTCGTCGCATTTTTCACATCTTTTCATGCTCCTGGTCTTTCTTTTTTTTTTTTTTTGCTCCTCGCATTTTTCACACCTTTTCATGCTCCTGGTCTTTCTTTCTTTCTTTTTTTTTTTTTTTGCTCCTCGCATTTTTCACACCTTTTCATGCTCCTGGTCTTTCTTTCTTTCTTTTTTTTTTTTTTCTCCTCGCATTTTTCACACCTTTTCATGCTCCTGGTCTTTTTTTTTTTTTTTTTGCTCCTCGAATTTTTCACACCTTTTCATGCTCCTCGCATTTTTCACACCTCTTCATGCTCCTCGCATTTTTCACAACTTTTCATGCTCCTCGCATTTTTCACAACTTTTCATGCTCGTCGCATTTTTCACACCTTTTCATGCTCCTGGTCTTTCTTTTTTTTTTTTTTTTTTTTGCTCCTCGCATTTTTCACACCTTTTCATTCTCCTGGTCTTTTTTTTTTTTTTTTTTTTTTTTTGCTCCTCGCATTTTTCACAACTTTTCATGCTCCTGGTCTTTTTTTTTTTTTTGCTCCTCGCATTTTTCACTCTTTTTCATGCTCCTTGCATTTTTCACACCTTTTCATGCTCCTCTCATTTTTCACACCTTTTCATGCTCCTCACATTTTTCACACCTTTTCATGCTCCTAGAATTTTTGACACATTTTCATGCTCCTCGCATTTTTCACACCTTTTCATGCTCCTCGCATTTTTTTTTTTTTGACTTCTCAGATATTTCACACCTTTTCATGCTCCTCGCATTTTTCACACCTTTTCATGCTCCTTGCATTTTTCACACCTTTTCATGCTTCTCGCATTTTACACAACTTTTCATGCTCCTTCCATTTTTCACACCTTTCATGCTCCTCGTCCATTTTTTTTTTTTTGCTCTCCGCATTTTTCACACCTTTTCATGCTCCTGGCATTTTTCACACCTTTTCATGCTCCTGGTGTTTCTTTTTTTTTTTTTTGCTCCCCGCATTTTTCACACCTTTTCATGCTCCTGGTCTTTCTTTTTTTTTTTTTGTTTTTGCTCCTCGCATTTTTCACACCTTTTCATGTTCCTGGTCTCTTTTTTTTTTTTTTTTTTGCTCCTCGCATTTTTCACACCTTTTCATGCTCCTGGTCTTTTTTTTTTTTTTTGCTCCTCGCATTTTTCACACCTTTTCATGCTCCTGGTCTTTTTTTTTTTTTTTTTTTTTTTTTGCTCCTCGCATTTTTCACAACTTTTCATGCTCCTGGTCTTTTTTTTTTTTTTTGCTCCTCGCATTTTTCACTCTTTTTCATGCTCCTTGCATTTTTCACACCTTTTCATGCTCCTCTCATTTTTCACACCTTTTCATGCTCCTCACATTTTTCACACCTTTTCATGCTCCTCGCATTTTTCACACCTTTTCATGCTCCTGGTCTTTTTTTTTTTTTCTTTTTTGCACCTCGAATTTTTCACACCTTTTCATGCTCCTCGCATTTTTCACACCTTTTCATACTCCTGGTCTTTTTTTTTTTTTTGCTCCTCGCATTTTTCACAACTTTTCATGCTCCTGGTCTTTCTTTTTTTTTTTTTTTTTTTTTTGCTCCCCGCGTTTTTCACACCTTTTCATGCTCCTGGTCTTTCTTTTTTTTTTTTTTTTTTTGCTCCTCGCATTTTTCACACCTTTTCATGCTCCTCGCATTTTTCACACCTCTTCATGCTCCTCGCATTTTTCGCAACTTTTCATGCTCGTCGCATTTTTCACACCTTTTCATGCTCCTGGTCTTTCTTTTTTTTTTTTTTGCTCCCCGCATTTTTCACACCTTTTCATGCTCCTGGTCTTTCTTTTTTTTTTTTTTTTTTTGCTCCTCGAATTTTTCACACCTTTTCATGCTCCTCGCATTTTTCACACCTCTTCATGCTCCTCGCATTTTTCGCAACTTTTCATGCTCGTCGCATTTTTCACACCTTTTCATGCTCGTGGTCTTTCTTTTTTTTTTTTTTGCTCCTCGCATTTTTCACACCTTTTCATGCTCCTGGTCTTTCTTTTTTTTTTTTTTGCTCCTCGCATTTTTCACATCTTTTCATGCTCCTGGTCTTTCTTTTTCTTTTTTTTTTTTGCTCCTCGCATTTTTCACACCTTTTCATGCTCCTGGTCTTTCTTTTTTTTTTTTTTTTCCTCGCATTTTTCACACCTTTTCATGCTGCTGGTCTTTTTTTTTTTTTTTTGCTCCTCGCATTTTTCACACCTTTTCATGCTCCTGGTCTTTTTTTTTTTTTTTTTTTTTTTGCTCCTCGAATTTTTCACACGTTTTCATGCTCCTGGTCTTTTTTTTTTTTTTTTTGCTCCTCGAATTTTTCACACCTTTTCATGCTCCTCGCATTTTTCACACCTCTTCATGCTCCTCGCATTTTTCGCAACTTTTCATGCTCGTCGCATTTTTCACACCTTTTCATGCTCCTGGTCTTTCTTTTTTTTTTTTTTTTTTTGCTCCTCGAATTTTTCACACCTTTTCATGCTCCTCGCATTTTTCACACCTCTTCATGCTCCTCGCATTTTTCACAACTTTTCATGCTCGTCGCATTTTTCACACCTATTCATGCTCCTGGTCTTTCTTTTTTTTTTTTTTGCTCCCCGCATTTTTCACACCTTTTCATGCTCCTGGTCTTTCTTTTTTTTTTTTTTTGCTCTTCGCATTTTTCACACCTTTTCATGCTCCTGGTCTTTCTTTCTTTTTTTTCTTTTTTTTTTTTGCTCTTCGCATTTTTCACACCTTTTCATGGTCCTGGTCCTTTTTTTTTTTTTTTTGCTCCTCGCATTTTTCACACCTTTTCATGCTCCTGGTCTTTTTTTTTTTTTTGCTCCTCGCATTTTTCACACCTTTTCATGCTCCTGGTCTTTCTTTTTTTTTTTTTTGCTACTCGCATTTTTCACACCTTTTCATGCTCCTGGTCTTTTTTTTTTTTTTTTTTTTTTGCTCCTCGCATTTTTCCCCCCTTTTCTTGCTCCTGGTCTTTTTTTTTTTTTTTTTTTGCTCCTCGCATTTTTCACAACTTTTCATGCTCGTCGCATTTTTCACACCTTTTCATGCTCCTGGTCTTTCTTTTTTTTTTTTTTGCTCCCCGCATTTTTCACACCTTTTCTTCCTCCTGGTCTTTTTTTTTTTTTTTTTTTTTGCTCCTCGCATTTTTCACACCTTTTCATGCTCCTGGTCTTTCTTTCTTTCTTTTTTTTTTTTTTTCTCCTCGCATTTTTCACACCTTTTCATGCTCCTGATCTTTTTTTTTTTTTTTTTTTTTGCTCCTCGAATTTTTCACACCTTTTCATGCTCCTGGTCTTTTTTTTTTTTTTTTTTTTTGCTCCTCGCATTTTTCACACCTTTTCATGCTCCTGGTCTTTTTTTTTTTTTTTTTTGCTCCTCGCATTTTTCACAACTTTTCATGCTCGTCGCATTTTTCACACCTTTTCATGCTCCTGGTCTTTCTTTTTTTTTTTTTTGCTCCCCGCATTTTTCACACCTTTTCATGCTCCTGGTCTTTCTTTCTTTCTTTTTTTTTTTTTTTCTCCTCGCATTTTTCACACCTTTTCATCCTCGTCGCATTTTTCGCACCTTTTCATGCTCGTCGCATTTTTCGCACCTTTTCATGCTCCTGGTCCTTTTTTGTTTTTTTTTTTTTTGCTCCTCGCATTTTTCACACCTTTTCATGCTCCTGGTTTTTTTTTTTTTTTTTGCTCCTCAAATTTTTCACACCTTTTCATGCTCCTGGTCTTTTTCTTTTTTTTTGCTCCTCGCATTTTTCGCACCTTTTCATCCTCGTCGCATTTTTCGCACCTTTTCATGCTCGTCGCATTTTTCGCACCTTTTCATGCTCCTGGTCCTTTTTTTTTTTTTTTTTTTTTGCTCCTCGCATTTTTCACACCTTTTCATGCTCCTGGTTTTTTTTTTTTTTTTTGCTCCTCAAATTTTTCACACCTTTTCATGCTCCTGGTCTTTTTCTTTTTTTTTGCTCCTCGCATTTTTCACACCTTTTCATGCTCCTGGTTTTTTTTTTTTTTTGCTCCTCAAATTTTTCACACCTTTTCATGCTCCTCGCATTTTGCACACCTCTTCATGCTCCTCGCATTTTTCACACCTTTTCATGCTCCTGGTCTTTTTTTTTTTTTTTTGCTCCTCGCATTTTTCACACCTTTTCATGCTCCTGGTCTTTCTTTTTTTTTTTTTTGCTCCTCGCATTTTTCTCACCTTTTCTTGTTCCTGGTCTTTTTTTTTTTTTTTTTTTTTTTTTCCTCCCTTTTTTCACACCTTTTCATGTTCCTGGTTTTTTTTTTTTTTTTTTTTGCTCCTCGCATTTTTCACACCTTTTCACGTTCCAGGTCTTTTTTTTTTTTTTTTTTTTTTCTCCTCGCATGTTTCACACCTTTTCATGTTCCTGGTCTTTTTTTTTTTTTTTTTTGCTCCTCGCATTTTTCACACCTTTTCATGCTCCTGGTCTTTCTTTTTTTTTTTTTGTTCCTCGCCTTTTTTACACCTTTTCATGCTCCTGGTTTTTTTTTTTTTTTTTTGCTCCTCGAATTTTTCACAGCTTTTCATGCTCGTGGTCTTTCTTTTTTTTTTTTTTGCTCCTCGCATTTTTCACACCTTTTCATGCTCCTGGTCTTTCTTTTTTTTTTTTTTTGCTCCTCGCATTTTTCACACCTTTTCATGCTCCTGGTCTTTCTTTTTCTTTTTTTTTTTTGCTCCTCGCATTTTTCACACCTTTTCATGCTCCTGGTCTTTCTTTTTTTTTTTTTTGCTCCTCGCATTTTTCACACCTTTTCATGCTCCTGGTCTTTCTTTCTTTCTTTTTTTTTTTTTTTGCTCCTCGCATTTTTCACACCTTTTCATGCTCCTGGTCTTTTTTTTTTTTTTTTTTTTTTTGCTCCTCGAATTTTTCACACCTTTTCATGCTCCTGGTCTTTTTTTTTTTTTTTTTTTTGCTCCTCGAATTTTTCACACCTTTTCATGCTCCTCGCATTTTTCACACCTCTTCATGCTCCTCGCATTTTTCACAACTTTTCATGCTCCTCGCATTTTTCACACCTCTTCATGCTCCTCGCATTTTTCACAACTTTTCATGCTCCTCGCATTTTTCACAACTTTTCATGCTCGTCGCATTTTTCACATCTTTTCATGCTCCTGGTCTTTCTTTTTTTTTTTTTTTGCTCCTCGCATTTTTCACACCTTTTCATGCTCCTGGTCTTTCTTTCTTTCTTTTTTTTTTTTTTTGCTCCTCGCATTTTTCACACCTTTTCATGCTCCTGGTCTTTCTTTCTTTCTTTTTTTTTTTTTCTCCTCGCATTTTTCACACCTTTTCATGCTCCTGGTCTTTTTTTTTTTTTTTTTGCTCCTCGAATTTTTCACACCTTTTCATGCTCCTCGCATTTTTCACACCTCTTCATGCTCCTCGCATTTTTCACAACTTTTCATGCTCCTCGCATTTTTCACATCTTTTCATGCTCGTCGCTTTTTTCTCACCTTTTCATGCTCCTGGTCTTTCTTTTTTTTTTTTTTTTTTTTGCTCCTCGCATTTTTCACAACTTTTCATGCTCCTGGTCTTTTTTTTTTTTTTTTGCTCCTCGCATTTTTCACTCTTTTTCATGCTCCTTGCATTTTTCACACCTTTTCATGCTCCTCTCATTTTTCACACCTTTTCATGCTCCTCACATTTTTCACACCTTTTCATGCTCCTAGAATTTTTGACACATTTTCATGCTCCTCGCATTTTTCACACCTTTTCATGCTCCTCGCATTTTTTTTTTTTTTACTTCTCAGATATTTCACACCTTTTCATGCTCCTCGCATTTTTCACACCTTTTCATGCTCCTTGCATTTTTCACACCTTTTCATGCTTCTCGCATTTTACACAACTTTTCATGCTCCTTCCATTTTTCACACCTTTCATGCTCCTAGAATTTTTGACACATTTTCATGCTCCTCGCATTTTTCACACCTTTTCATGCTCCTCGCATTTTTTTTTTTTGACTTCTCAGATATTTCACACCTTTTCATGCTCCTCGCATTTTTCACACCTTTTCATGCTCCTTGCATTTTTCACACCTTTTCATGCTTCTCGCATTTTACACAACTTTTCATGATCCTTCCATTTTTCACACCTTTCATGCTCCTCGTCCATTTTTTTTTTTTTTGCTCTCCGCATTTTTCACACCTTTTCATGCTCCTTGCATTTTTCACACCTTTTCATGCTCCTGGTGTTTCTTTTTTTTTTTTTTGCTCCCCGCATTTTTCACACCTTTTCATGCTCCTGGTCTTTCTTTTTTTTTTTTTGTTTTTGCTCCTCGCATTTTTCACACCTTTTCATGTTCCTGGTCTCTTTTTTTTTTTTTTTTTTTGCTCCTCGCATTTTTCACACCTTTTCATGCTCCTGGTCTTTTTTTTTTTTTTTTGCTCCTCGCATTTTTCACACCTTTTCATGCTCCTGGTCTTTTTTTTTTTTTTTTTTTTTTTTTTTGCTCCTCGCATTTTTCACAACTTTTCATGCTCCTGGTCTTTTTTTTTTTTTTTGCTCCTCGCATTTTTCACTCTTTTTCATGCTCCTTGCATTTTTCACACCTTTTCATGCTCCTCTCATTTTTCACACCTTTTCATGCTCCTCACATTTTTCACACCTTTTCATGCTCCTCGCATTTTTCACACCTTTTCATGCTCCTGGTCTTTTTTTTTTTTTCTTTTTTGCACCTCGAATTTTTCACACCTTTTCATGCTCCTCGCATTTTTCACACCTTTTCATACTCCTGGTCTTTTTTTTTTTTTTGCTCCTCGCATTTTTCACAACTTTTCATGCTCCTGGTCTTTCTTTTTTTTTTTTTTTTTTTTTTTGCCCCCCGCGTTTTTCCCACCTTTTCCTGCTCCTGGTCTTTCTTTTTTTTTTTTTTTTTTTGCTCCTCGCATTTTTCACACCTTTTCATGCTCCTGGTCTTTTTTTTTTTTTTTTTTTGCTCCTCGAATTTTTCACACCTTTTCATGCTCCTCGCATTTTTCACACCTCTTCATGCTCCTCGCATTTTTCGCAACTTTTCATGCTCGTCGCATTTTTCACACCTTTTCATGCTCCTGGTCTTTCTTTTTTTTTTTTTGCTCCCCGCATTTTTCACACCTTTTCATGCTCCTGGTCTTTCTTTTTTTTTTTTTTTTTTTGCTCCTCGAATTTTTCACACCTTTTCATGCTCCTCGCATTTTTCACACCTCTTCATGCTCCTCGCATTTTTCGCAACTTTTCATGCTCGTCGCATTTTTCACACCTTTTCATGCTCGTGGTCTTTCTTTTTTTTTTTTTTGCTCCTCGCATTTTTCACACCTTTTCATGCTCCTGGTCTTTCTTTTTTTTTTTTTTGCTCCTCGCATTTTTCACATCTTTTCATGCTCCTGGTCTTTCTTTTTCTTTTTTTTTTTTGCTCCTCGCATTTTTCACACCTTTTCATGCTCCTGGTCTTTCTTTTTTTTTTTTTTTTCCTCGCATTTTTCACACCTTTTCATGCTGCTGGTCTTTTTTTTTTTTTTTGCTCCTCGCATTTTTCACACCTTTTCATGCTCCTGGTCTTTTTTTTTTTTTTTTTTTTTTTGCTCCTCGAATTTTTCACACGTTTTCATGCTCCTGGTCTTTTTTTTTTTTTTTTTGCTCCTCGAATTTTTCACACCTTTTCATGCTCCTCGCATTTTTCACACCTCTTCATGCTCCTCGCATTTTTCGCAACTTTTCATGCTCGTCGCATTTTTCACACCTTTTCATGCTCCTGGTCTTTCTTTTTTTTTTTTTTTTTTTGCTCCTCGAATTTTTCACACCTTTTCATGCTCCTCGCATTTTTCACACCTCTTCATGCTCCTCGCATTTTTCACAACTTTTCATGCTCGTCGCATTTTTCACACCTATTCATGCTCCTGGTCTTTCTTTTTTTTTTTTTTGCTCCCCGCATTTTTCACACCTTTTCATGCTCCTGGTCTTTCTTTTTTTTTTTTTTTGCTCTTCGCATTTTTCACACCTTTTCATGCTCCTGGTCTTTCTTTCTTTTTTTTCTTTTTTTTTTTTGCTCTTCGCATTTTTCACACCTTTTCATGCTCCTGGCCTTTCTTTCTTTTTTTTTTTTTTTTTTTTCTCCTCGCATTTTTCACACCTTTTCATGCTCCTGGTCTTTTTTTTTTTTTTTTTTTTTCTCCTCGCTTTTTTCACACCTTTTCATGCTCCTGGTCTTTTTTTTTTTTTTTTTTTGCTCCTCGAATTTTTCACACCTTTTCATGCTCCTCGCATTTTTCACACCTCTTCATGCTCCTCGCATTTTTCGCAACTTTTCATGCTCGTCGCATTTTTCACACCTTTTCATGCTCCTGGTCTTTCTTTTTTTTTTTTTGCTCCCCGCATTTTTCACACCTTTTCATGCTCCTGGTCTTTCTTTTTTTTTTTTTTTTTTTGCTCCTCGAATTTTTCACACCTTTTCATGCTCCTCGCATTTTTCACACCTCTTCATGCTCCTCGCATTTTTCACAACTTTTCATGCTCGTCGCATTTTTCACACCTTTTCATGCTCCTGGTCTTTCTTTTTTTTTTTTTTCTCCTCGCATTTTTCACACCTTTTCATGCTCCTGGTCTTTCTTTTTTTTTTTTTTTGCTACTCGCATTTTTCACACCTTTTCTTGCTCCTTGTTTTTTTTTTTTTTTTTTTTTTTTTGCTCCTCGCATTTTTCACACCTTTTCATGCTCCTGGTCTTTCTTTCTTTCTTTTTTTTTTTTTTTTTCTCCTCGCATTTTTCACACCTTTTCATGCTCCTGGTCTTTTTTTTTTTTTTTTTTTTTGCTCCTCGAATTTTTCTCACCTTTTCATGCTCCTGGTCTTTCTTTTTTTTTTTTTTGCTCCTCGCATTTTTCACACCTTTTCATGCTCCTGGTCTTTCTTTTTTTTTTTTTTTTTTTGCTCCTCGCATTTTTCACACCTTTTCATGCTCCTGGTCTTTCTTTCTTTCTTTTTTTTTTTTTTCTCCTCGCATTTTTCACACCTTTTCATGCTCCTGGTCTTTTTTTTTTTTTTTTTGCTCCTCGAATTTTTCACACCTTTTCATGCTCCTCGCATTTTTCACACCTCTTCATGCTCCTCGCATTTTTCACAACTTTTCATGCTCCTCGCATTTTTCACAACTTTTCATGCTCGTCGCATTTTTCACACCTTTTCATGCTCCTGGTCTTTCTTTTTTTTTTTTTTTTTTTTGCTCCTCGCATTTTTCACACCTTTTCATGCTCCTGGTCTTTTTTTTTTTTTTTTTTTTTTTTTTGCTCCTCGCATTTTTCACAACTTTTCATGCTCCTGGTCTTTTTTTTTTTTTTTGCTCCTCGCATTTTTCACTCTTTTTCATGCTCCTTGCATTTTTCACACCTTTTCATGCTCCTCTCATTTTTCACACCTTTTCATGCTCCTCACATTTTTCACACCTTTTCATGCTCCTAGAATTTTTGACACATTTTCATGCTCCTCGCATTTTTCACACCTTTTCATGCTCCTCGCATTTTTTTTTTTTTGACTTCTCAGATATTTCACACCTTTTCATGCTCCTCGCATTTTTCACACCTTTTCATGCTCCTTGCATTTTTCACACCTTTTCATGCTTCTCGCATTTTACACAACTTTTCATGCTCCTTCCATTTTTCACACCTTTCATGCTCCTAGAATTTTTGACACATTTTCATGCTCCTCGCATTTTTCACACCTTTTCATGCTCCTCGCATTTTTTTTTTTTGACTTCTCAGATATTTCACACCTTTTCATGCTCCTCGCATTTTTCACACCTTTTCATGCTCCTTGCATTTTTCACACCTTTTCATGCTTCTCGCATTTTACACAACTTTTCATGATCCTTCCATTTTTCACACCTTTCATGCTCCTCGTCCATTTTTTTTTTTTTGCTCTCCGCATTTTTCACACCTTTTCATGCTCCTGGCATTTTTCACACCTTTTCATGCTCCTGGTGTTTCTTTTTTTTTTTTTTGCTCCCCGCATTTTTCACACCTTTTCATGCTCCTGGTCTTTCTTTTTTTTTTTTTGTTTTTGCTCCTCGCATTTTTCACACCTTTTCATGTTCCTGGTCTCTTTTTTTTTTTTTTTTTTTGCTCCTCGCATTTTTCACACCTTTTCATGCTCCTGGTCTTTTTTTTTTTTTTTGCTCCTCGCATTTTTCACACCTTTTCATGCTCCTGGTCTTTTTTTTTTTTTTTTTTTTTTTTTTGCTCCTCGCATTTTTCACAACTTTTCATGCTCCTGGTCTTTTTTTTTTTTTTTGCTCCTCGCATTTTTCACTCTTTTTCATGCTCCTCTCATTTTTCACACCTTTTCATGCTCCTCACATTTTTCACACCTTTTCATGCTCCTCGCATTTTTCACACCTTTTCATGCTCCTGGTCTTTTTTTTTTTTTCTTTTTTGCACCTCGAATTTTTCACACCTTTTCATGCTCCTCGCATTTTTCACACCTTTTCATACTCCTGGTCTTTTTTTTTTTTTTGCTCCTCGCATTTTTCACAACTTTTCATGCTCCTGGTCTTTCTTTTTTTTTTTTTTTTTTTTTTGCTCCCCGCGTTTTTCACACCTTTTCATGCTCCTGGTCTTTCTTTTTTTTTTTTTTTTTTTTGCTCCTCGCATTTTTCACACCTTTTCATGCTCCTGGTCTTTTTTTTTTTTTTTTTTTGCTCCTCGAATTTTTCACACCTTTTCATGCTCCTCGCATTTTTCACACCTCTTCATGCTCCTCGCATTTTTCGCAACTTTTCATGCTCGTCGCATTTTTCACACCTTTTCATGCTCCTGGTCTTTCTTTTTTTTTTTTTTGCTCCCCGCATTTTTCACACCTTTTCATGCTCCTGGTCTTTCTTTTTTTTTTTTTTTTTTTTGCTCCTCGAATTTTTCACACCTTTTCATGCTCCTCGCATTTTTCACACCTCTTCATGCTCCTCGCATTTTTCGCAACTTTTCATGCTCGTCGCATTTTTCACACCTTTTCATGCTCGTGGTCTTTCTTTTTTTTTTTTTTGCTCCTCGCATTTTTCACACCTTTTCATGCTCCTGGTCTTTCTTTTTTTTTTTTTTGCTCCTCGCATTTTTCACATCTTTTCATGCTCCTGGTCTTTCTTTTTCTTTTTTTTTTTTGCTCCTCGCATTTTTCACACCTTTTCATGCTCCTGGTCTTTCTTTTTTTTTTTTTTTTCCTCGCATTTTTCACACCTTTTCATGCTGCTGGTCTTTTTTTTTTTTTTTGCTCCTCGCATTTTTCACACCTTTTCATGCTCCTGGTCTTTTTTTTTTTTTTTTTTTTTTTGCTCCTCGAATTTTTCACACGTTTTCATGCTCCTGGTCTTTTTTTTTTTTTTTTTGCTCCTCGAATTTTTCACACCTTTTCATGCTCCTCGCATTTTTCACACCTCTTCATGCTCCTCGCATTTTTCGCAACTTTTCATGCTCGTCGCATTTTTCACACCTTTTCATGCTCCTGGTCTTTCTTTTTTTTTTTTTTTTTTTGCTCCTCGAATTTTTCACACCTTTTCATGCTCCTCGCATTTTTCACACCTCTTCATGCTCCTCGCATTTTTCACAACTTTTCATGCTCGTCGCATTTTTCACACCTATTCATGCTCCTGGTCTTTCTTTTTTTTTTTTTTGCTCCCCGCATTTTTCACACCTTTTCATGCTCCTGGTCTTTCTTTTTTTTTTTTTTTTGCTCTTCGCATTTTTCACACCTTTTCATGCTCCTGGTCTTTCTTTCTTTTTTTTCTTTTTTTTTTTTGCTCTTCGCATTTTTCACACCTTTTCATGCTCCTGGCCTTTCTTTCTTTTTTTTTTTTTTTTTTTTCTCCTCGCATTTTTCACACCTTTTCATGCTCCTGGTCTTTTTTTTTTTTTTTTTTTTTTCTCCTCGCATTTTTCACACCTTTTCATGCTCCTGGTCTTTTTTTTTTTTTTTTTTTGCTCCTCGAATTTTTCACACCTTTTCATGCTCCTCGCATTTTTCACACCTCTTCATGCTCCTCGCATTTTTCGCAACTTTTCATGCTCGTCGCATTTTTCACACCTTTTCATGCTCCTGGTCTTTCTTTTTTTTTTTTTGCTCCCCGCATTTTTCACACCTTTTCATGCTCCTGGTCTTTCTTTTTTTTTTTTTTTTTTTTGCTCCTCGAATTTTTCACACCTTTTCATGCTCCTCGCATTTTTCACACCTCTTCATGCTCCTCGCATTTTTCACAACTTTTCATGCTCGTCGCATTTTTCACACCTTTTCATGCTCCTGGTCTTTCTTTTTTTTTTTTTGCTCCTCGCATTTTTCACACCTTTTCATGCTCCTGGTCTTTCTTTTTTTTTTTTTTTGCTACTCGCATTTTTCACACCTTTTCATGCTCCTGGTCTTTTTTTTTTTTTTTTTTTTTTTGCTCCTCGCATTTTTCACACCTTTTCATGCTCCTGGTCTTTCTTTCTTTCTTTTTTTTTTTTTTTTTCTCCTCGTTTTTTTCACACCTTTTCATGCTCCTTGTGTTTTTTTTTTTTTTTTTTTTTGCTCCTCGAATTTTTCACACCTTTTCATGCTCCTGGTCTTTCTTTTTTTTTTTTTTGCTCCTCGCATTTTTCACACCTTTTCATGCTCCTGGTCTTTCTTTTTTTTTTTTTTTTTTTGCTCCTCGCATTTTTCACACCTTTTCATGCTCCTGGTCTTTCTTTCTTTCTTTTTTTTTTTTTTTTCTCCTCGCATTTTTCATACCTTTTCATGCTCCTGGTTTTTTTTTTTTTTTTTGCTCCTCAAATTTTTCACACGTTTTCATGTTCCTGGTCTTTTTTTTTTTTTTTGCTCCTCGCATTTTTCACACCTTTTCATGCTCCTGGCCTTTCTTTTTTTTTTTTTTTTTTTGCTCCTCGCATTTTTCACACCTTTTCATGCTCCTGGTCTTTTTTTTTTTTTTGCTCCTCAAATTTTTCACACCTTTTCATGCTCCTGGTCTTTTTTTTTTTTTTTTTGCTCCTCGCATTTTTCACACCTTTTCATGCTCCTGGTCTTTTTTTTTTTTTTTGCTCCTCGCATTTTTCACTCCTTTTCTTGCTCCTGGTCTTTTTTTTTTTTTTTTTTTTTGCTCCTCGAATTTTTCACACCTTTTCATCCTCCTCGCATTTTTCACACCTCTTCATGCTCCTCGCATTTTTCACACCTTTTCATGCTCCTGGTCTTTCCTTATTTCTTTTTTTTTTTTTTTTGCTCCTCGCATTTTTCACACCTTTTCATGTTCCGGGTCTTTTTTTTTTTTTTTTCTCCTCGCATTTTTCACAGCTTTTCATGCTCCTGATTTTTTTTTTTTTTTTTTTTTTTGCTCCTCGCATTTTTCACACCTTTTCATGCTCCTGGTTTTTCTTTTTTTTTTTGCTCCTCAAATTTTTCACACCTTTTCATGCTCCTGGTCTTTTTCTTTTTTTTTGCTCCTCGCATTTTTCACACCTCTTCATGCTCCTGGTTTTTTTTTTTTTTTGCTCCTCAAATTTTTCACACCTTTTCATGCTCCTCGCATTTTGCACACCTCTTCATGCTCCTCGCATTTTTCACACCTTTTCATGCTCCTGGTCTTTCTTTTTTTTTTTTTTTTTTGGCTCCTCGCATTTTGCACACCTCTTCATGCTCCTCGCATTTTTCACACCTTTTCATGCTCCTGGTCTTTCTTTTTTTTTTTTTGTTCCTCGCATTTTTCACACCTTTTCATGCTCCTGGTCTTTTTTTTTTTTTTTTGCTCCTCGCATTTTTCACACCTTTTCATGCTCCTGGTCTTTCTTTTTTTTTTTTTTGCTACTCGCATTTTTCACACCTTTTCATGTTCCTGGTCTTTTTTTTTTTTTTTTTTTTTTTTTTCCTCGCATTTTTCACACCTTTTTTTTTTTCTGGTTTTTTTTTTTTTTTTTTTTTCTCCTCGCATTTTTCACACCTTTTCACGTTCCAGGTCTTTTTTTTTTTTTTTTTTTTTTCTCCTCGCATGTTTCACACCTTTTCATGTTCCTGGTCTTTTTTTTTTTTTTTTTTTGCTCCTCGCATTTTTCACACCTTTTCATGCTCCTGGTCTTTCTTTTTTTTTTTTTTGCTACTCGCATTTTTCACACCTTTTCATGCTCCTGGTCTTTTTTTTTTTTTTTTGGTCCTCGCATTTTTCACACCTTTTCATGCTCCTGGTCTTTCTTTCTTTCTTTTTTTTTTTTTTTTCTCCTCGCATTTTTCACACCTTTTCATGCTCCTGGTCTTTTTTTTTTTTTTTTTTTTTGCTCCTCGGATTTTTCACACCTTTTCATGCTCCTGGTTTTTTTTTTTTTTTGCTCCTCAAATTTTTCACACGTTTTCATGCTCCTCGCATTTTGCACACCTCTTCATGCTCCTCGCATTTTTCACACCTTTTCATGCTCCTGGTCTTTCTTTTTTTTTTTTTGTTCCTCGCATTTTTCACACCTTTTCATGCTCGTGGTCTTTTTTTTTTTTTTGCTCCTCGCATTTTTCACACCTTTTCTTGCTCCTGGTTTTTTTTTTTTTTTTTTGCTCCTCAAATTTTTCACACCTTTTCATGCTCCTCGTCTTTTTTTTTTTTTTTACTCCTCGCATTTTTCACACCTTTTCATGCTCCTGGTCTTTCTTTTTTTTTTTTTGCTCCTCGCATTTTTCACACCTTTTCATGCTCCTGGTCTTTCTTTTTCTTTTTTTTTTTTGCTCCTCGCATTTTTCACACCTTTTCATGCTCCTGGTCTTTCTTTCTTTCTTTTTTTTTTTTTTTCTCCTCGCATTTTTCACACCTTTTCATGCTCCTGATCTTTTTTTTTTTTTTTTTTTTTGCTCCTCGCATTTTTCACACCTTTTCATGCTCCTGGTTTTTTTTTTTTTTTTTTGCTCCTCAAATTTTTCACACCTTTTCATGCTCCTGGTCTTTTTCTTTTTTTTTGCTCCTCGCATTTTTCACACCTTTTCATGCTCCTGGTTTTTTTTTTTTTTTGCTCCTCAAATTTTTCACACCTTTTCATGCTCCTCGCATTTTGCACACCTCTTCATGCTCCTCGCATTTTTCACACCTTTTCATGCTCCTGGTCTTTCTTTTTTTTTTTTTTTTTTTGGCTCCTCGCATTTTGCACACCTCTTCATGCTCCTCGCATTTTTCACACCTTTTCATGCTCCTGGTCTTTCTTTTTTTTTTTTTGTTCCTCGCATTTTTCACACCTTTTCATGCTCCTGGTCTTTTTTTTTTTTTTTTGCTCCTCGCATTTTTCACACCTTTTCATGCTCCTGGTCTTTCTTTTTTTTTTTTTTGCTCCTCGCATTTTTCACACCTTTTCATGTTCCTGGTCTTTTTTTTTTTTTTTTTTTTTTTTTTCCTCGCTTTTTTCACACCTTTTTTTGTTCCTGGTTTTTTTTTTTTTTTTTTTTGCTCCTCGCATTTTTCACACCTTTTCACGTTCCAGGTCTTTTTTTTTTTTTTTTTTTTTCTCCTCGCATTTTTCACACCTTTTCTTGTTCCTGGTCTTTTTTTTTTTTTTTTTTGCTCCTCGCATTTTTCACACCTTTTCATGCTCCTGGTCTTTCTTTTTTTTTTTTTTGCTACTCGCATTTTTCACACCTTTTCATGCTCCTGGTCTTTTTTTTTTTTTTTTGGTCCTCGCATTTTTCACACCTTTTCATGCTCCTGGTCTTTCTTTCTTTCTTTTTTTTTTTTTTTTCTCCTCGCATTTTTCACACCTTTTCATGCTCCTGGTCTTTTTTTTTTTTTTTTTTTTTGCTCCTCGGATTTTTCACACCTTTTCATGCTCCTGGTTTTTTTTTTTTTTTGCTCCTCAAATTTTTCACACGTTTTCATGCTCCTCGCATTTTGCACACCTCTTCATGCTCCTCGCATTTTTCACACCTTTTCATGCTCCTGGTCTTTCTTTTTTTTTTTTTGTTCCTCGCATTTTTCACACCTTTTCATGCTCGTGGTCTTTTTTTTTTTTTTGCTCCTCGCATTTTTCACACCTTTTCATGCTCCTGGTTTTTTTTTTTTTTTTTTGCTCCTCAAATTTTTCACACCTTTTCATGCTCCTGGTCTTTTTTTTTTTTTTTACTCCTCGCATTTTTCACACCTTTTCATGCTCCTGGTCTTTCTTTTTTTTTTTTTGGTCCTCGCATTTTTCACACCTTTTCATGCTCCTGGTCTTTCTTTTTCTTTTTTTTTTTTGCTCCTCGCATTTTTCACACCTTTTCATGCTCCTGGTCTTTCTTTCTTTCTTTTTTTTTTTTTTTTTGCTCCTCGCATTTTTCACACCTTTTCATGTTCCTGGTCTTTTTTTTTTTTTTTTTTTTTTTGCTCCTTGCATTTTGCACACCTTTTCATGCTCCTGGTTTTTTTTTTTTTTTGCTCCTCAAATTTTTCACACCTTTTCATGCTCCTCGCATTTTGCACACCTCTTCATGCTCCTCGCATTTTTCACACCTTTTCATGCTCCTGGTCTTTCTTTTTTTTTTTTTGTTCCTCGCATTTTTCACACCTTTTCATGCTCCTGGTCTTTTTTTTTTTTTTTTGCTCCTCGAATTTTTCACAGCTTTTCATGCTCGTGGTCTTTCTTTTTTTTTTTTTTGCTCCTCGCATTTTTCACACCTTTTCATGCTCCTGGTCTTTCTTTTTTTTTTTTTTTGCTCCTCGCATTTTTCACACCTTTTCATGCTCCTGGTCTTTCTTTTTCTTTTTTTTTTTTGCTCCTCGCATTTTTCACACCTTTTCATGCTCCTGGTCTTTCTTTTTTTTTTTTTTGCTCCTCGCATTTTTCACACCTTTTCATGCTCCTGGTCTTTCTTTCTTTCTTTTTTTTTTTTTTTGCTCCTCGCATTTTTCACACCTTTTCATGCTCCTGGTCTTTTTTTTTTTTTTTTTTTTTTTGCTCCTCGAATTTTTCACACCTTTTCATGCTCCTGGTCTTTTTTTTTTTTTTTTTTTTGCTCCTCGAATTTTTCACACCTTTTCATGCTCCTCGCATTTTTCACACCTCTTCATGCTCCTCGCATTTTTCACAACTTTTCATGCTCCTCGCATTTTTCACACCTCTTCATGCTCCTCGCATTTTTCACAACTTTTCATGCTCCTCGCATTTTTCACAACTTTTCATGCTCGTCGCATTTTTCACATCTTTTCATGCTCCTGGTCTTTCTTTTTTTTTTTTTTTGCTCCTCGCATTTTTCACACCTTTTCATGCTCCTGGTCTTTCTTTCTTTCTTTTTTTTTTTTTTTGCTCCTCGCATTTTTCACACCTTTTCATGCTCCTGGTCTTTCTTTCTTTCTTTTTTTTTTTTTTCTCCTCGCATTTTTCACACCTTTTCATGCTCCTGGTCTTTTTTTTTTTTTTTTTTGCTCCTCGAATTTTTCACACCTTTTCATGCTCCTCGCATTTTTCACACCTCTTCATGCTCCTCGCATTTTTCACAACTTTTCATGCTCCTCGCATTTTTCACAACTTTTCATGCTCGTCGCATTTTTCACACCTTTTCATGCTCCTGGTCTTTCTTTTTTTTTTTTTTTTTTTTTTTTTCTCGCATTTTTCCCCCCTTTTCTTGCTCCTGGTTTTTTTTTTTTTTTTTTTTTTTTTTTTGCTCCTCGCATTTTTCACAACTTTTCATGCTCCTGGTCTTTTTTTTTTTTTTGCTCCTCGCATTTTTCACTCTTTTTCATGCTCCTTGCATTTTTCACACCTTTTCATGCTCCTCTCATTTTTCACACCTTTTCATGCTCCTCACATTTTTCACACCTTTTCATGCTCCTAGAATTTTTGACACATTTTCATGCTCCTCGCATTTTTCACACCTTTTCATGCTCCTCGCATTTTTTTTTTTTTGACTTCTCAGATATTTCACACCTTTTCATGCTCCTCGCATTTTTCACACCTTTTCATGCTCCTTGCATTTTTCACACCTTTTCATGCTTCTCGCATTTTACACAACTTTTCATGCTCCTTCCATTTTTCACACCTTTCATGCTCCTAGAATTTTTGACACATTTTCATGCTCCTCGCATTTTTCACACCTTTTCATGCTCCTCGCATTTTTCACACCTTTTCATGCTCCTTGCATTTTTCACACCTTTTCATGCTTCTCGCATTTTACACAACTTTTCATGATCCTTCCATTTTTCACACCTTTCATGCTCCTCGTCCATTTTTTTTTTTTTGCTCTCCGCATTTTTCACACCTTTTCATGCTCCTGGCATTTTTCACACCTTTTCATGCTCCTGGTGTTTCTTTTTTTTTTTTTTGCTCCCCGCATTTTTCACACCTTTTCATGCTCCTGGTCTTTCTTTTTTTTTTTTTGTTTTTGCTCCTCGCATTTTTCACACCTTTTCATGTTCCTGGTCTCTTTTTTTTTTTTTTTTTTTGCTCCTCGCATTTTTCACACCTTTTCATGCTCCTGGTCTTTTTTTTTTTTTTTGCTCCTCGCATTTTTCACACCTTTTCATGCTCCTGGTCTTTTTTTTTTTTTTTTTTTTTTTTTGCTCCTCGCATTTTTCACAACTTTTCATGCTCCTGGTCTTTTTTTTTTTTTTTGCTCCTCGCATTTTTCACTCTTTTTCATGCTCCTTGCATTTTTCACACCTTTTCATGCTCCTCTCATTTTTCACACCTTTTCATGCTCCTCACATTTTTCACACCTTTTCATGCTCCTCGCATTTTTCACACCTTTTCATGCTCCTGGTCTTTTTTTTTTTTTCTTTTTTGCACCTCGAATTTTTCACACCTTTTCATGCTCCTCGCATTTTTCACACCTTTTCATACTCCTGGTCTTTTTTTTTTTTTTGCTCCTCGCATTTTTCACAACTTTTCATGCTCCTGGTCTTTCTTTTTTTTTTTTTTTTTTTTTTGCTCCCCGCTTTTTTCCCCCTTTTTCATGCTCCTGGTCTTTCTTTTTTTTTTTTTTTTTTGCTCCTCGCATTTTTCACACCTTTTCATGCTCCTGGTCTTTTTTTTTTTTTTTTTTTGCTCCTCGAATTTTTCACACCTTTTCATGCTCCTCGCATTTTTCACACCTCTTCATGCTCCTCGCATTTTTCGCAACTTTTCATGCTCGTCGCATTTTTCACACCTTTTCATGCTCCTGGTCTTTCTTTTTTTTTTTTTTGCTCCCCGCATTTTTCACCCCTTTTCATGCTCCTGGTCTTTCTTTTTTTTTTTTTTTTTTTGCTCCTCGAATTTTTCACAGCTTTTCATGCTCCTCGCATTTTTCACACCTCTTCATGCTCCTCGCATTTTTCGCAACTTTTCATGCTCGTCGCATTTTTCACACCTTTTCATGCTCGTGGTCTTTCTTTTTTTTTTTTTTGCTCCTCGCATTTTTCACACCTTTTCATGCTCCTGGTCTTTCTTTTTTTTTTTTTTGCTCCTCGCATTTTTCACATCTTTTCATGCTCCTGGTCTTTCTTTTTCTTTTTTTTTTTTGCTCCTCGCATTTTTCACACCTTTTCATGCTCCTGGTCTTTCTTTTTTTTTTTTTTTTTCCTCGCATTTTTCACACCTTTTCATGCTCCTGGTCTTTCTTTTTTTTTTTTTTTTGCTCTTCGCATTTTTCACACCTTTTCATGCTCCTGGTCTTTCTTTCTTTTTTTTTTTTTTTTTTTTTTTGCTCCTCGCATTTTTCACACCTTTTCATGCTCCTGGTCTTTCTTTTTTTTTTTTTTTGCTCCTCGCATTTTTCACACCTTTTCATGCTCCTGGTCTTTCTTTCTTTCTTTCTTTTTTTTTTTCTCCTCGCATTTTTCACACCTTTTCATGCTCCTGATCTTTTTTTTTTTTTTTTTTTTTTTGCTCCCCGCATTTTTCTCTCCTTTTCTTTCTCCTGGTCTTTTTTTTTTTTTTTTTTTTTTGCTCCTCGCATTTTTCACACCTTTTCATGCTCCTGGTCTTTCTTTCTTTCTTTCTTTCTTTTTTTCTCCTCGCATTTTTCACACCTTTTCATGCTCCTGTTCTTTTTTTTTTTTTTTTTTTTTGCTCCTCGCATTTTTCACACCTTTTCATGCTCCTGGTTTTTTTTTTTTTTTTTGCTCCTCAAATTTTTCACACCTTTTCATGCTCCTGGTCTTTTTCTTTTTTTTTGCTCCTCGCATTTTTCACACCTTTTCATGCTCCTGGTTTTTTTTTTTTTTTGCTCCTCAAATTTTTCACACCTTTTCATGCTCCTCGCATTTTGCACACCTCTTCATGCTCCTCGCATTTTTCACACCTTTTCATGCTCCTGGTCTTTCTTTTTTTTTTTTTTTTTTTGGCTCCTCGCATTTTGCACACCTCTTCATGCTCCTCGCATTTTTCACACCTTTTCATGCTCCTGGTCTTTCTTTTTTTTTTTTTGTTCCTCGCATTTTTCACACCTTTTCATGCTCCTGGTCTTTTTTTTTTTTTTTTGCTCCTCGCATTTTTCACACCTTTTCATGCTCCTGGTCTTTCTTTTTTTTTTTTTTGCTCCTCGCATTTTTCACACCTTTTCATGTTCCTGGTCTTTTTTTTTTTTTTTTTTTCCTCGCATTTTTCACACCTTTTCATGTTCCTGGTTTTCTTTTTTTTTTTTTTTTGCTCCTCGCATTTTTCACACCTTTTCATGTTCCAGGTCTTTTTTTTTTTTTTTTTTTTGCTCCTCGCATTTTTCACACCTTTTCATGCTCCTGGTCTTTCTTTTTTTTTTTTTTGCTACTCGCATTTTTCACACCTTTTCATGCTCCTGGTCTTTTTTTTTTTTTTTTGGTCCTCGCATTTTTCACACCTTTTCATGCCCCTGGTTTTTCTTTCTTTCTTTTTTTTTTTTTTTTCTCCTCGCATTTTTCACACCTTTTCATGCTCCTGGTCTTTTTTTTTTTTTTTTTTTTTGCTCCTCGGATTTTTCACACCTTTTCATGCTCCTGGTTTTTTTTTTTTTTTTGCTCCTCAAATTTTTCACACCTTTTCATGCTCCTCGCATTTTGCACACCTCTTCATGCTCCTCGCATTTTTCACACCTTTTCATGCTCCTGGTCTTTCTTTTTTTTTTTTTGTTCCTCGCATTTTTCACACCTTTTCATGCTCGTGGTCTTTTTTTTTTTTTTGCTCCTCGCATTTTTCACACCTTTTCATGCTCCTGGTTTTTTTTTTTTTTTTTTTGCTCCTCAAATTTTTCACACCTTTTCATGCTCCTGGTCTTTTTTTTTTTTTTTACTCCTCGCATTTTTCACACCTTTTCATGCTCCTGGTCTTTCTTTTTTTTTTTTTGCTCCTCGCATTTTTCACACCATTTCATGCTCCTGGTCTTTCTTTTTCTTTTTTTTTTTTGCTCCTCGCATTTTTCACACCTTTTCATGCTCCTGGTCTTTCTTTCTTTCTTTTTTTTTTTTTTTTTGCTCCTCGCATTTTTCACACCTTTTCATGTTACTGGTCTTTTTTTTTTTTTTTTTTTTTTTGCTCCTTGCATTTTGCACACCTTTTCATGCTCCTGGTTTTTTTTTTTTTTTGCTCCTCAAATTTTTCACACCTTTTCATGCTCCTCGCATTTTGCACACCTCTTCATGCTCCTCGCATTTTTCACACCTTTTCATGCTCCTGGTCTTTCTTTTTTTTTTTTTGTTCCTCGCATTTTTCACACCTTTTCATGCTCCTGGTCTTTTTTTTTTTTTTTTGCTCCTCGAATTTTTCACAGCTTTTCATGCTCGTGGTCTTTCTTTTTTTTTTTTTTGCTCCTCGCATTTTTCACACCTTTTCATGCTCCTGGTCTTTCTTTTTTTTTTTTTTTGCTCCTCGCATTTTTCACACCTTTTCATGCTCCTGGTCTTTCTTTTTCTTTTTTTTTTTTGCTCCTCGCATTTTTCACACCTTTTCATGCTCCTGGTCTTTCTTTTTTTTTTTTTTGCTCCTCGCATTTTTCACACCTTTTCATGCTCCTGGTCTTTCTTTCTTTCTTTTTTTTTTTTTTTGCTCCTCGCATTTTTCACACCTTTTCATGCTCCTGGTCTTTTTTTTTTTTTTTTTTTTTTTGCTCCTCGAATTTTTCACACCTTTTCATGCTCCTGGTCTTTCTTTTTTTTTTTTTGTTTTTGCTCCTCGCATTTTTCACACCTTTTCATGCTCCTGGTCTTTCTTTTTTTTTTTTTTTTTTTTGCTCCTCGCATTTTTCACACCTTTTCATGCTCCTGGTCTTTCTTTTTTTTTTTTTTGCTCCTCCCATTTTTCACACCTTTTCATGTTCCTGGTCTTTTTTTTTTTTTTTTTTTTTTTTTCCTCGCTTTTTTCACACCTTTTCTTGTTCCTGGTTTTTTTTTTTTTTTTTTTTGCTCCTCGCATTTTTCACACCTTTTCACGTTCCAGGTCTTTTTTTTTTTTTTTTTTTTTCTCCTCGCATGTTTCACACCTTTTCATGTTCCTGGTCTTTTTTTTTTTTTTTTTTGCTCCTCGCATTTTTCACACCTTTTCATGCTCCTGGTCTTTCTTTTTTTTTTTTTTGCTACTCGCATTTTTCACACCTTTTCATGCTCCTGGTCTTTTTTTTTTTTTTTTGGTCCTCGCATTTTTCACACCTTTTCATGCTCCTGGTCTTTCTTTCTTTCTTTTTTTTTTTTTTTTCTCCTCGCATTTTTCACACCTTTTCATGCTCCTGGTCTTTTTTTTTTTTTTTTTTTTTGCTCCTCGGATTTTTCACACCTTTTCATGCTCCTGGTTTTTTTTTTTTTTTGCTCCTCAAATTTTTCACACGTTTTCATGCTCCTCGCATTTTGCACACCTCTTCATGCTCCTCGCATTTTTCACACCTTTTCATGCTCCTGGTCTTTCTTTTTTTTTTTTTGTTCCTCGCATTTTTCACACCTTTTCATGCTCGTGGTCTTTTTTTTTTTTTTGCTCCTCGCATTTTTCACACCTTTTCATGCTCCTGGTTTTTTTTTTTTTTTTTTTGCTCCTCAAATTTTTCACACCTTTTCATGCTCCTGGTCTTTTTTTTTTTTTTTACTCCTCGCATTTTTCACACCTTTTCATGCTCCTGGTCTTTCTTTTTTTTTTTTTGGTCCTCGCATTTTTCACACCTTTTCATGCTCCTGGTCTTTCTTTTTCTTTTTTTTTTTTGCTCCTCGCATTTTTCACACCTTTTCATGCTCCTGGTCTTTCTTTCTTTCTTTTTTTTTTTTTTTTTGTTCCTCGCATTTTTCACTCCTTTTCATGTTCCTGGTCTTTTTTTTTTTTTTTTTTTTTTTTTGCTCCTTGCATTTTGCACACCTTTTCATGCTCCTGGTTTTTTTTTTTTTTTGCTCCTCAAATTTTTCACACCTTTTCATGCTCCTCGCATTTTGCACACCTCTTCATGCTCCTCGCATTTTTCACACCTTTTCATGCTCCTGGTCTTTCTTTTTTTTTTTTTGTTCCTCGCATTTTTCACACCTTTTCATGCTCCTGGTCTTTTTTTTTTTTTTTTGCTCCTCGAATTTTTCACAGCTTTTCATGCTCGTGGTCTTTCTTTTTTTTTTTTTTGCTCCTCGCATTTTTCACACCTTTTCATGCTCCTGGTCTTTCTTTTTTTTTTTTTTTGCTCCTCGCATTTTTCACACCTTTTCATGCTCCTGGTCTTTCTTTTTCTTTTTTTTTTTTGCTCCTCGCATTTTTCACACCTTTTCATGCTCCTGGTCTTTCTTTTTTTTTTTTTTGCTCCTCGCATTTTTCACACCTTTTCATGCTCCTGGTCTTTCTTTCTTTCTTTTTTTTTTTTTTTGCTCCTCGCATTTTTCACACCTTTTCATGCTCCTGGTCTTTTTTTTTTTTTTTTTTTTTTTGCTCCTCGAATTTTTCACACCTTTTCATGCTCCTGGTCTTTTTTTTTTTTTTTTTTTTGCTCCTCGAATTTTTCACACCTTTTCATGCTCCTCGCATTTTTCACACCTCTTCATGCTCCTCGCATTTTTCACAACTTTTCATGCTCCTCGCATTTTTCACACCTCTTCATGCTCCTCGCATTTTTCACAACTTTTCATGCTCCTCGCATTTTTCACACCTCTTCATGCTCCTCGCATTTTTCACAACTTTTCATGCTCCTCGCATTTTTCACAACTTTTCATGCTCGTCGCATTTTTCACATCTTTTCATGCTCCTGGTCTTTCTTTTTTTTTTTTTTTGCTCCTCGCATTTTTCACACCTTTTCATGCTCCTGGTCTTTCTTTCTTTCTTTTTTTTTTTTTTTGCTCCTCGCATTTTTCACACCTTTTCATGCTCCTGGTCTTTTTTTTTTTTTTTTTTTTTTGCTCCTCGGATTTTTCACACCTTTTCATGCTCCTGGTTTTTTTTTTTTTTTGCTCCTCAAATTTTTCACACGTTTTCATGCTCCTCGCATTTTGCACACCTCTTCATGCTCCTCGCATTTTTCACACCTTTTCATGCTCCTGGTCTTTCTTTTTTTTTTTTTGTTCCTCGCATTTTTCACACCTTTTCATGCTCGTGGTCTTTTTTTTTTTTTTGCTCCTCGCATTTTTCACACCTTTTCATGCTCCTGGTTTTTTTTTTTTTTTTTTTGCTCCTCAAATTTTTCACACCTTTTCATGCTCCTGGTCTTTTTTTTTTTTTTTACTCCTCGCATTTTTCACACCTTTTCATGCTCCTGGTCTTTCTTTTTTTTTTTTTGGTCCTCGCATTTTTCACACCTTTTCATGCTCCTGGTCTTTCTTTTTCTTTTTTTTTTTTGCTCCTCGCATTTTTCACACCTTTTCATGCTCCTGGTCTTTCTTTCTTTCTTTTTTTTTTTTTTTTTGCTCCTCGCATTTTTCCCTCCTTTTTTTTTTCTTGGTCTTTTTTTTTTTTTTTTTTTTTTTTTGCTCCTTGCATTTTGCACACCTTTTCATGCTCCTGGTTTTTTTTTTTTTTTTGCTCCTCAAATTTTTCACACCTTTTCATGCTCCTCGCATTTTGCACACCTCTTCATGCTCCTCGCATTTTTCACACCTTTTCATGCTCCTGGTCTTTCTTTTTTTTTTTTTGTTCCTCGCATTTTTCACACCTTTTCATGCTCCTGGTCTTTTTTTTTTTTTTTTGCTCCTCGAATTTTTCACAGCTTTTCATGCTCGTGGTCTTTTTTTTTTTTTTTTTTGCTCCTCGCATTTTTCACACCTTTTCATGCTCCTGGTCTTTCTTTTTTTTTTTTTTTGCTCCTCGCATTTTTCACACCTTTTCATGCTCCTGGTCTTTCTTTTTCTTTTTTTTTTTTGCTCCTCGCATTTTTCACACCTTTTCATGCTCCTGGTCTTTCTTTTTTTTTTTTTTGCTCCTCGCATTTTTCACACCTTTTCATGCTCCTGGTCTTTCTTTCTTTCTTTTTTTTTTTTTTTGCTCCTCGCATTTTTCACACCTTTTCATGCTCCTGGTCTTTTTTTTTTTTTTTTTTTTTTGCTCCTCGAATTTTTCACACCTTTTCATGCTCCTGGTCTTTTTTTTTTTTTTTTTTTTGCTCCTCGAATTTTTCACACCTTTTCATGCTCCTCGCATTTTTCACACCTCTTCATGCTCCTCGCATTTTTCACAACTTTTCATGCTCCTCGCATTTTTCACACCTCTTCATGCTCCTCGCATTTTTCACAACTTTTCATGCTCCTCGCATTTTTCACACCTCTTCATGCTCCTCGCATTTTTCACAACTTTTCATGCTCCTCGCATTTTTCACAACTTTTCATGCTCGTCGCATTTTTCACATCTTTTCATGCTCCTGGTCTTTCTTTTTTTTTTTTTTTGCTCCTCGCATTTTTCACACCTTTTCATGCTCCTGGTCTTTCTTTCTTTCTTTTTTTTTTTTTTTGCTCCTCGCATTTTTCACACCTTTTCATGCTCCTGGTCTTTCTTTCTTTCTTTTTTTTTTTTTTCTCCTCGCATTTTTCACACCTTTTCATGCTCCTGGTCTTTTTTTTTTTTTTTTTGCTCCTCGAATTTTTCACACCTTTTCATGCTCCTCGCATTTTTCACACCTCTTCATGCTCCTCGCATTTTTCACACCTTTTCATGCTCCTCGCATTTTTCACAACTTTTCATGCTCGTCGCATTTTTCACACCTTTTCATGCTCCTGGTCTTTCTTTTTTTTTTTTTTTTTTTTTTGCTCCTCCCTTTTTTCACCCCTTTTCTTGCTCCTGGTCTTTTTTTTTTTTTTTTTTTTTTTTTTGCTCCTCGCATTTTTCACAACTTTTCATGCTCCTGGTCTTTTTTTTTTTTTTTGCTCCTCGCATTTTTCACTCTTTTTCATGCTCCTTGCATTTTTCACACCTTTTCATGCTCCTCTCATTTTTCACACCTTTTCATGCTCCTCACATTTTTCACACCTTTTCATGCTCCTAGAATTTTTGACACATTTTCATGCTCCTCGCATTTTTCACACCTTTTCATGCTCCTCGCATTTTTTTTTTTTTGACTTCTCAGATATTTCACACCTTTTCATGCTCCTCGCATTTTTCACACCTTTTCATGCTCCTTGCATTTTTCACACCTTTTCATGCTTCTCGCATTTTACACAACTTTTCATGCTCCTTCCATTTTTCACACCTTTCATGCTCCTAGAATTTTTGACACATTTTCATGCTCCTCGCATTTTTCACACCTTTTCATGCTCCTCGCATTTTTTTTTTTTGACTTCTCAGATATTTCACACCTTTTCATGCTCCTCGCATTTTTCACACCTTTTCATGCTCCTTGCATTTTTCACACCTTTTCATGCTTCTCGCATTTTACACAACTTTTCATGATCCTTCCATTTTTCACACCTTTCATGCTCCTCGTCCATTTTTTTTTTTTTGCTCTCCGCATTTTTCACACCTTTTCATGCTCCTGGCATTTTTCACACCTTTTCATGCTCCTGGTGTTTCTTTTTTTTTTTTTTTGCTCCCCGCATTTTTCACACCTTTTCATGCTCCTGGTCTTTCTTTTTTTTTTTTTGTTTTTGCTCCTCGCATTTTTCACACCTTTTCATGTTCCTGGTCTCTTTTTTTTTTTTTTTTTTGCTCCTCGCATTTTTCACACCTTTTCATGCTCCTGGTCTTTTTTTTTTTTTTTGCTCCTCGCATTTTTCACACCTTTTCATGCTCCTGGTCTTTTTTTTTTTTTTTTTTTTTTTTTTGCTCCTCGCATTTTTCACAACTTTTCATGCTCCTGGTCTTTTTTTTTTTTTTTGCTCCTCGCATTTTTCACTCTTTTTCATGCTCCTTGCATTTTTCACACCTTTTCATGTTCCTCTCATTTTTCACACCTTTTCATGCTCCTCACATTTTTCACACCTTTTCATGCTCCTCGCATTTTTCACACCTTTTCATGCTCCTGGTCTTTTTTTTTTTTTCTTTTTTGCACCTCGAATTTTTCACACCTTTTCATGCTCCTCGCATTTTTCACACCTTTTCATACTCCTGGTCTTTTTTTTTTTTTTGCTCCTCGCATTTTTCACAACTTTTCATGCTCCTGGTCTTTCTTTTTTTTTTTTTTTTTTTTTTTGCTCCTCGCTTTTTTCCCACCTTTTCATGCTCCTGGTCTTTCTTTTTTTTTTTTTTTTTTTGCTCCTCGCATTTTTCACACCTTTTCATGCTCCTGGTCTTTTTTTTTTTTTTTTTTTTGCTCCTCGAATTTTTCACACCTTTTCATGCTCCTCGCATTTTCACACCTCTTCATGCTCCTCGCATTTTTCGCAACTTTTCATGCTCGTCGCATTTTTCACACCTTTTCATGCTCCTGGTCTTTCTTTTTTTTTTTTTTGCTCCCCGCATTTTTCACACCTTTTCATGCTCCTGGTCTTTCTTTTTTTTTTTTTTTTTTTTGCTCCTCGAATTTTTCACACCTTTTCATGCTCCTCGCATTTTTCACACCTCTTCATGCTCCTCGCATTTTTCGCAACTTTTCATGCTCGTCGCATTTTTCACACCTTTTCATGCTCGTGGTCTTTCTTTTTTTTTTTTTTGCTCCTCGCATTTTTCACACCTTTTCATGCTCCTGGTCTTTCTTTTTTTTTTTTTTGCTCCTCGCATTTTTCACATCTTTTCATGCTCCTGGTCTTTCTTTTTCTTTTTTTTTTTTGCTCCTCGCATTTTTCACACCTTTTCATGCTCCTGGTCTTTCTTTTTTTTTTTTTTTTTCCTCGCATTTTTCACACCTTTTCATGCTCCTGGTCTTTCTTTTTTTTTTTTTTTTGCTCTTCGCATTTTTCACACCTTTTCATGCTCCTGGTCTTTCTTTCTTTTTTTTTTTTTTTTTTTTTTTTGCTCCTCGCATTTTTCACACCTTTTCATGCTCCTGGTCTTTCTTTTTTTTTTTTTTGCTCCTCGCATTTTTCACACCTTTTCATGCTCCTGGTCTTTCTTTCTTTCTTTTTTTTTTTTTTTTTCTCCTCGCATTTTTCACACCTTTTCATGCTCCTGGTCTTTCTTTCTTTCTTTCTTTTTTTTTTTCTCCTCGCATTTTTCACACCTTTTCATGCTCCTGATCTTTTTTTTTTTTTTTTTTTTTTTGCTCCCCCCTTTTTTCACACCTTTTCATGCTCCTGGTTTTTTTTTTTTTTTTTTTTTTTTGCTCCTCGCATTTTTCACACCTTTTCATGCTCCTGGTCTTTCTTTCTTTCTTTCTTTTTTTTTTTCTCCTCGCATTTTTCACACCTTTTCATGCTCCTGATATTTTTTTTTTTTTTTTTTTGCTCCTCGCATTTTTCACACCTTTTCATGCTCCTGGTTTTTTTTTTTTTTTTTTGCTCCTCAAATTTTTCACACCTTTTCATGCTCCTGGTCTTTTTCTTTTTTTTTGCTCCTCGCATTTTTCACACCTTTTCATGCTCCTGGTTTTTTTTTTTTTTTTGCTCCTCAAATTTTTCACACCTTTTCATGCTCCTCGCATTTTGCACACCTTTTCATGCTCCTCGCATTTTTCACACCTTTTCTTGCTCCTGGTCTTTCTTTTTTTTTTTTTTTTTTGGCTCCTCGCATTTTGCACACCTCTTCATGCTCCTCGCATTTTTCACACCTTTTCATGCTCCTGGTCTTTCTTTTTTTTTTTTTGTTCCTCGCATTTTTCACACCTTTTCATGCTCCTGGTCTTTTTTTTTTTTTTTTGCTCCTCGCATTTTTCACACCTTTTCATGCTCCTGGTCTTTCTTTTTTTTTTTTTTGCTCCTCGCATTTTTCACACCTTTTCATGTTCCTGGTCTTTTTTTTTTTTTTTTCCTCGCATTTTTCACACCTTTTCATGTTCCTGGTTTTCTTTTTTTTTTTTTTTGCTCCTCGCATTTTTCACACCTTTTCATGTTCCAGGTCTTTTTTTTTTTTTTTTTTTTTGCTCCTCGCATTTTTCACACCTTTTCATGCTCCTGGTCTTTTTTTTTTTTTTTTTTTGCTACTCGCATTTTTCACACCTTTTCATGCTCCTGGTCTTTTTTTTTTTTTTTTGGTCCTCGCATTTTTCACACCTTTTCATGCCCCTGGTCTTTCTTTCTTTCTTTTTTTTTTTTTTTTCTCCTCGCATTTTTCACACCTTTTCATGCTCCTGGTCTTTTTTTTTTTTTTTTTTTTTTGCTCCTCGCTTTTTTCACACCTTTTCATGCTCCTGGTTTTTTTTTTTTTTTTTGCTCCTCAAATTTTTCACACCTTTTCATGCTCCTCGCATTTTGCACACCTCTTCATGCTCCTCGCATTTTTCACACCTTTTCATGCTCCTGGTCTTTCTTTTTTTTTTTTTGTTCCTCGCATTTTTCACACCTTTTCATGCTCGTGGTCTTTTTTTTTTTTTTTGCTCCTCGCATTTTTCACACCTTTTCATGCTCCTGGTTTTTTTTTTTTTTTTTTGCTCCTCAAATTTTTCACACCTTTTCATGCTCCTGGTCTTTTTTTTTTTTTTTACTCCTCGCATTTTTCACACCTTTTCATGCTCCTGGTCTTTCTTTTTTTTTTTTTTGCTCCTCGCATTTTTCACACCTTTTCATGCTCCTGGTCTTTCTTTTTCTTTTTTTTTTTTGCTCCTCGCATTTTTCACACCTTTTCATGCTCCTGGTCTTTCTTTCTTTCTTTTTTTTTTTTTTTTTGCTCCTCGCATTTTTCACACCTTTTCATGTTACTGGTCTTTTTTTTTTTTTTTTTTTTTTTTGCTCCTTGCATTTTGCACACCTTTTCTTTCTCCTGTTTTTTTTTTTTTTTTGCTCCTCAAATTTTTCACACCTTTTCATGCTCCTCGCATTTTGCACACCTCTTCATGCTCCTCGCATTTTTCACACCTTTTCATGCTCCTGGTCTTTCTTTTTTTTTTTTTGTTCCTCGCATTTTTCACACCTTTTCATGCTCCTGGTCTTTTTTTTTTTTTTTTGCTCCTCGAATTTTTCACACCTTTTCATGCTCCTCGCATTTTGCACACCTCTTCATGCTCCTCGCATTTTTCACAACTTTTCATGCTCCTCGCATTTTTCACACCTCTTCATGCTCCTCGCATTTTTCACAACTTTTCATGCTCCTCGCATTTTTCACAACTTTTCATGCTCGTCGCATTTTTCACATCTTTTCATGCTCCTGGTCTTTCTTTTTTTTTTTTTTTTGCTCCTCGCATTTTTCACACCTTTTCATGCTCCTGGTCTTTCTTTCTTTCTTTTTTTTTTTTTTTTGCTCCTCGCATTTTTCACACCTTTTCATGCTCCTGGTCTTTCTTTCTTTCTTTTTTTTTTTTTTTCTCCTCGCATTTTTCACACCTTTTCATGCTCCTGGTCTTTTTTTTTTTTTTTTTTGCTCCTCGAATTTTTCACACCTTTTCATGCTCCTCGCATTTTTCACACCTCTTCATGCTCCTCGCATTTTTCACAACTTTTCATGCTCCTCGCATTTTTCACAACTTTTCATGCTCGTCGCATTTTTCACACCTTTTCATGCTCCTGGTCTTTCTTTTTTTTTTTTTTTTTTTTGCTCCTCGCATTTTTCACACCTTTTCATGCTCCTGGTCTTTTTTTTTTTTTTTTTTTTTGCTCCTCGCATTTTTCACAACTTTTCATGCTCCTGGTCTTTTTTTTTTTTTTTGCTCCTCGCATTTTTCACTCTTTTTCATGCTCCTTGCATTTTTCACACCTTTTCATGCTCCTCTCATTTTTCACACCTTTTCATGCTCCTCACATTTTTCACACCTTTTCATGCTCGTAGAATTTTTGACACATTTTCATGCTCCTCGCATTTTTCACACCTTTTCATGCTCCTCGCATTTTTTTTTTTGACTTCTCAGATATTTCACACCTTTTCATGCTCCTCGCATTTTTCACACCTTTTCATGCTCCTTGCATTTTTCACACCTTTTCATGCTTCTCGCATTTTACACAACTTTTCATGCTCCTTCCATTTTTCACACCTTTCATGCTCCTAGAATTTTTGACACATTTTCATGCTCCTCGCATTTTTCACACCTTTTCATGCTCCTCGCATTTTTTTTTTTTGACTTCTCAGATATTTCACACCTTTTCATGCTCCTCGCATTTTTCACACCTTTTCATGCTCCTTGCATTTTTCACACCTTTTCATGCTTCTCGCATTTTACACAACTTTTCATGATCCTTCCATTTTTCACACCTTTCATGCTCCTCGTCCATTTTTTTTTTTTTGCTCTCCGCATTTTTCACACCTTTTCATGCTCCTCGCATTTTTCACACCTTTTCTTGCTCCTGGTGTTTTTTTTTTTTTTTTTTTTCTCCCCGCATTTTTCACACCTTTTCATGCTCCTTGTCTTTCTTTTTTTTTTTTTGTTTTTGCTCCTCGCATTTTTCACACCTTTTCCTGTTCCTGGTCTCTTTTTTTTTTTTTTTTTTTGCTCCTCGCATTTTTCACACCTTTTCATGCTCCTGGTCTTTTTTTTTTTTTTTGCTCCTCGCATTTTTCACTCCTTTTCCTGCTCCTTGTTTTTTTTTTTTTTTTTTTTTTTTTTTGCTCCTCGCATTTTTCACAACTTTTCATGCTCCTGGTCTTTTTTTTTTTTTTTGCTCCTCGCATTTTTCACTCTTTTTCATGCTCCTTGCATTTTTCACACCTTTTCATGCTCCTCTCATTTTTCACACCTTTTCATGCTCCTCACATTTTTCACACCTTTTCATGCTCCTCGCATTTTTCACACCTTTTCATGCTCCTGGTCTTTTTTTTTTTTTCTTTTTTGCACCTCGAATTTTTCACACCTTTTCATGCTCCTCGCATCTTTCACACCTTTTCATACTCCTGGTCTTTTTTTTTTTTTTTTTTTGCTCCTCGCATTTTTCACACCTTTTCATGGTCCTGGTCCTTTTTTTTTTTTTTTTGCTCCTCGCATTTTTCACACCTTTTCATGCTCCTGGTCTTTTTTTTTTTTTTTGCTCCTCGCATTTTTCACACCTTTTCATGCTCCTGGTCTTTTTTTTTTTTTTTTGCTCCTCGCATTTTTCACACCTTTTCATGCTCCTGGTCTTTTTTTTTTTTTTTGCTCCTCGCATTTTTCACACCTTTTCATGCTCCTGGTCTCTCTTTTTTTTTTTTTTTTTTTGCTCCTCGCATTTTTCACACCTTTTCATGCTCCTGGTCTTTTTTTTTTTTTTTGCTCCTCGCATTTTTCACACCTTTTCATGCTCCTGGTCTTTCCTTTTTTTTTTTTTTTTTTTGCTCCTCGTATTTTTCACACCTTTTCATGCTCCTCGCATTTTTCACACCTCTTCATGCTCCTCGCATTTTTCACAACTTTTCATGCTCGTCGCATTTTTCACACCTTTTCATGCTCCTGGTCTTTCTTTTTTTTTTTTTTTGCTCCTCGCTTTTTTCACACCTTTTCATGCTCCTGGTCTTTTTTTTTTTTTTTGCTCCTCGCATTTTTCACAACTTTTCATGCTCCTGGTCTTTCTTTTTTTTTTTTTTTTTTTTTGCTCCCCGCGTTTTTCACACCTTTTCATGCTCCTGGTCTTTCTTTTTTTTTTTTTTTTTTTGCTCCTCGCATTTTTCACACCTTTTCATGCTCCTGGTCTTTTTTTTTTTTTTTTTTTGCTCCTCGAATTTTTCACACGTTTTCATGCTCCTCTCATTTTTCACACCTCTTCATGCTCCTCGCATTTTTCGCAACTTTTCATGCTCGTCGCATTTTTCACACCTTTTCATGCTCCTGGTCTTTCTTTTTTTTTTTTTTGCTCCCCGCATTTTTCACACCTTTTCATGCTCCTGGTCTTTTTTTTTTTTTTTTTTTTTTTGCTCCTCGAATTTTTCACACCTTTTCATGCTCCTCGCATTTTTCACACCTCTTCATGCTCCTCGCATTTTTCGCAACTTTTCATGCTCGTCGCATTTTTCACACCTTTTCATGCTCGTGGTCTTTCTTTTTTTTTTTTTTTCTCCTCGCATTTTTCACACCTTTTCATGCTCCTGGTCTTTTTTTTTTTTTTTTTTTTTTTGCTCCTCGAATTTTTCACACGTTTTCATGCTCCTGGTCTTTTTTTTTTTTTTTTTGCTCCTCGAATTTTTCACACCTTTTCATGCTCCTCGCATTTTTCACTCCTCTTCATGCTCCTCGCATTTTTCGCAACTTTTCATGCTCGTCGCATTTTTCACACCTTTTCATGCTCCTGTTCTTTCTTTTTTTTTTTTTTTTTTTGCTCCTCGAATTTTTCACACCTTTTCATGCTCCTCGCATTTTTCACACCTCTTCATGCTCCTCGCATTTTTCACAACTTTTCATGCTCGTCGCATTTTTCACACCTATTCATGCTCCTGGTCTTTCTTTTTTTTTTTTTTTGCTCCCCGCATTTTTCACACCTTTTCATGCTCCTGGTCTTTCTTTTTTTTTTTTTTTTTGCTCCTCGAATTTTTCACACCTTTTCATGCTCCTCGCATTTTTCACACCTCTTCATGCTCCTCGCATTTTTCACAACTTTTCATGCTCGTCGCATTTTTCACACCTTTTCATGCTCCTGGTCTTTCTTTTTTTTTTTTTGCTCCTCGCATTTTTCACACCTTTTCATGCTCCTGGTCTTTCTTTTTTTTTTTTTTTGCTACTCGCATTTTTCACAACTTTTCATGCTCCTGGTCTTTTTTTTTTTTTTTTTTTTTTGCTCCTCGCATTTTTCACACCTTTTCATGCTCCTGGTCTTTCTTTCTTTCTTTTTTTTTTTTTTTTCTCCTCGCATTTTTCACACCTTTTCATGCTCCTGGTCTTTTTTTTTTTTTTTTTTTTTGCTCCTCGGATTTTTCACACCTTTTCATGCTCCTGGTTTTTTTTTTTTTTTTGCTCCTCAAATTTTTCACACCTTTTCATGCTCCTCGCATTTTGCACACCTCTTCACGCTCCTCGCATTTTTCACACCTTTTCATGCTCCTGGTCTTTCTTTTTTTTTTTTTGTTCCTCGCATTTTTCACACCTTTTCATGCTCGTGGTCTTTTTTTTTTTTTTTGCTCCTCGCATTTTTCACACCTTTTCATGTTCCGGGTCTTTTTTTTTTTTTTTCTCCTCGCATTTTTCACACCTTTTCATGCTCCTGATCTTTTTTTTTTTTTTACTCCTCGCATTTTTCACACCTTTTCATGCTCCTGGTCTTTCTTTTTTTTTTTTTTTTTTTTTTGCTCTTCGCATTTTTCACACCTTTTCATGCTCCTGGTCTTTCTTTATTTCTTTTTTTTTTTTTTTTTGCTCCTCGCATTTTTCACACCTTTTCATGTTCCGGGTCTTTTTTTTTTTTTTTTCTCCTCGCATTTTTCACAGCTTTTCATGCTCCTGATCTTTTTTTTTTTTTTTTTTTTTGCTCCTCGCATTTTTCACACCTTTTCATGCTCCTGGCTTTTTTTTTTTTTTTGCTCCTCAAATTTTTCACACCTTTTCATGCTCCTGGTCTTTTTTTTTTTTTTTGCTCCTCGCATTTTTCACACCTTTTCATGCTCCTGGTCTTTTTTTTTTTTTTTTTTGCTCCTCGCATTTTTCACAACTTTTCATGCTCGTCGCATTTTTCACACCTTTTCATGCTCCTGGTCTTTCTTTTTTTTTTTTTTGCTCCCCGCAGTTTTCACACCTTTTCATGCTCCTGGTCTTTTTTTTTTTTTTTTTTTTTTGCTCCTCGCATTTTTCACACCTTTTCATGCTCCTGGTCTTTCTTTCTTTCTTTTTTTTTTTTTTT
The DNA here is from genome assembly GCF_910594005.1 of Cervus elaphus. Taxonomy (NCBI): domain Eukaryota; kingdom Metazoa; phylum Chordata; class Mammalia; order Artiodactyla; family Cervidae; genus Cervus; species Cervus elaphus. Next base: position 359,008 of record NW_025316720.1, on the reverse strand, counting down.
CTCCTCGCATTTTTCACACCTTTTCATGCTCCTGATCTTTTTTTTTTTTTTTTTTTTTTTCTCGAATTTTTCCCACCTTTTCATGCTCCTGGTCTTTTTTTTTTTTTTTTTTTTTGCTCCTCGCATTTTTCACACCTTTTCATGCTCCTGGTCTTTTTTTTTTTTTTTTTTGCTCCTCGCATTTTTCACAACTTTTCATGCTCGTCGCATTTTTCACACCTTTTCATGCTCCTGGTCTTTCTTTTTTTTTTTTTTGCTCCCCGCATTTTTCACACCTTTTCATGCTCCTGGTCTTTTTTTTTTTTTTTTTTTTTGCTCCTCGCATTTTTCACACCTTTTCATGCTCCTGGTCTTTCTTTCTTTCTTTCTTTCTTTTTTTCTCCTCGCATTTTTCACACCTTTTCATGCTCCTGATCTTTTTTTTTTTTTTTTTTTTGCTCCTCGCTTTTTTCACACCTTTTCATGCTCCTGGTTTTTTTTTTTTTTTTGCTCCTCAAATTTTTCACACCTTTTCATGCTCCTGGTCTTTTTCTTTTTTTTTGCTCCTCGCATTTTTCACACCTTTTCATGCTCCTGGTTTTTTTTTTTTTTTGCTCCTCAAATTTTTCACACCTTTTCATGCTCCTCGCATTTTGCACACCTCTTCATGCTCCTCGCATTTTTCACACCTTTTCATGCTCCTGGTTTTTTTTTTTTTTTTTTTTTTTTGGCTCCTCGCATTTTGCACACCTCTTCATGCTCCTCGCATTTTTCACACCTTTTCATGCTCCTGGTCTTTCTTTTTTTTTTTTTGTTCCTCGCATTTTTCACACCTTTTCATGCTCCTGGTCTTTCTTTTTTTTTTTTTTGCTCCTCGCATTTTTCACACCTTTTCATGCTCCTGGTCTTTCTTTTTTTTTTTTTTGCTCCTCGCATTTTTCACACCTTTTCATGTTCCTGGTCTTTTTTTTTTTTTTTTTTCCTCGCATTTTTCACACCTTTTCATGTTCCTGGTTTTCTTTTTTTTTTTTTTTGCTCCTCGCATTTTTCACACCTTTTCATGTTCCAGGTCTTTTTTTTTTTTTTTTTTTCTCCTCGCATTTTTCACACCTTTTCATGTTCCTGGTCTTTTTTTTTTTTTTTTTTGCTCCTCGCATTTTTCACACCTTTTCATGCTCCTGGTCTTTCTTTTTTTTTTATTTGCTACTCGCATTTTTCACACCTTTTCATGCTCCTGGTCTTTTTTTTTTTTTTTGGTCCTCGCATTTTTCACACCTTTTCATGCTCCTGGTCTTTCTTTCTTTCTTTTTTTTTTTTTTTTCTCCTCGCATTTTTCACACCTTTTCATGCTCCTGGTCTTTTTTTTTTTTTTTTTTTTTGCTCCTCGGATTTTTCACACCTTTTCATGCTCCTGGTTTTTTTTTTTTTTTTGCTCCTCAAATTTTTCACACCTTTTCATGCTCCTCGCATTTTGCACACCTCTTCATGCTCCTCGCATTTTTCACACCTTTTCATGCTCCTGGTCTTTCTTTTTTTTTTTTTGTTCCTCGCATTTTTCACACCTTTTCATGCTCGTGGTCTTTTTTTTTTTTTTGCTCCTCGCATTTTTCACACCTTTTCATGCTCCTGGTTTTTTTTTTTTTTTTTTGCTCCTCAAATTTTTCACACCTTTTCATGCTCCTGGTCTTTTTTTTTTTTTTTACTCCTCGCATTTTTCACACCTTTTCATGCTCCTGGTCTTTCTTTCTTTCTTTTTTTTTTTTTTTTTTTCTCCTCGCATTTTTCACACCTTTTCATGTTACTGGTCTTTTTTTTTTTTTTTTTTTTTTTGCTCCTTGCATTTTGCACACCTTTTCATGCTCCTGGTTTTTTTTTTTTTTTGCTCCTCAAATTTTTCACACCTTTTCATGCTCCTCGCATTTTGCACACCTCTTCATGCTCCTCGCATTTTTCACACCTTTTCATGCTCCTGGTCTTTCTTTTTTTTTTTTTGTTCCTCGCATTTTTCACACCTTTTCATGCTCCTGGTCTTTTTTTTTTTTTTTTGCTCCTCGAATTTTTCACAGCTTTTCATGCTCGTGGTCTTTCTTTTTTTTTTTTTTGCTCCTCGAATTTTTCACAGCTTTTCATGCTCCTGGTCTTTCTTTTTTTTTTTTTTTGCTCCTCGCATTTTTCACACCTTTTCATGCTCCTGGTCTTTCTTTTTCTTTTTTTTTTTTGCTCCTCGCTTTTTTCACACCTTTTCTTGCTCCTGGTCTTTCTTTTTTTTTTTTTTGCTCCTCGCATTTTTCACACCTTTTCATGCTCCTGGTCTTTCTTTCTTTCTTTTTTTTTTTTTTGCTCCTCGCATTTTTCACACCTTTTCATGCTCCTGGTCTTTTTTTTTTTTTTTTTTTTTTTGCTCCTCGAATTTTTCACACCTTTTCATGCTCCTGGTCTTTTTTTTTTTTTTTTTTTTTGCTCCTCGAATTTTTCACACCTTTTCATGCTCCTCGCATTTTTCACACCTCTTCATGCTCCTCGCATTTTTCACAACTTTTCATGCTCCTCGCATTTTTCACACCTCTTCATGCTCCTCGCATTTTTCACAACTTTTCATGCTCCTCGCATTTTTCACAACTTTTCATGCTCGTCGCATTTTTCACATCTTTTCATGCTCCTGGTCTTTCTTTTTTTTTTTTTTTGCTCCTCGCATTTTTCACACCTTTTCATGCTCCTGGTCTTTCTTTCTTTCTTTTTTTTTTTTTTTGCTCCTCGCATTTTTCACACCTTTTCATGCTCCTGGTCTTTCTTTCTTTCTTTTTTTTTTTTTTTCTCCTCGCATTTTTCACACCTTTTCATGCTCCTGGTCTTTTTTTTTTTTTTTTTTGCTCCTCGAATTTTTCACACCTTTTCATGCTCCTCGCATTTTTCACACCTCTTCATGCTCCTCGCATTTTTCACAACTTTTCATGCTCCTCGCATTTTTCACAACTTTTCATGCTCGTCGCATTTTTCACACCTTTTCATGCTCCTGGTCTTTCTTTTTTTTTTTTTTTTTTTTTGCTCCTCGCATTTTTCACACCTTTTCATGCTCCTGGTCTTTTTTTTTTTTTTTTTTTTTTTTTGCTCCTCGCATTTTTCACAACTTTTCATGCTCCTGGTCTTTTTTTTTTTTTTTGCTCCTCGCATTTTTCACTCTTTTTCATGCTCCTTGCATTTTTCACACCTTTTCATGCTCCTCTCATTTTTCACACCTTTTCATGCTCCTCACATTTTTCACACCTTTTCATGCTCCTAGAATTTTTGACACATTTTCATGCTCCTCGCATTTTTCACACCTTTTCATGCTCCTCGCATTTTTTTTTTTGACTTCTCAGATATTTCACACCTTTTCATGCTCCTCGCATTTTTCACACCTTTTCATGCTCCTTGCATTTTTCACACCTTTTCATGCTTCTCGCATTTTACACAACTTTTCATGCTCCTTCCATTTTTCACACCTTTCATGCTCCTAGAATTTTTGACACATTTTCATGCTCCTCGCATTTTTCACACCTTTTCATGCTCCTCGCATTTTTTTTTTTTTGACTTCTCAGATATTTCACACCTTTTCATGCTCCTCGCATTTTTCACAACTTTTCATGCTCCTTGCATTTTTCACACCTTTTCATGCTTCTCGCATTTTACACAACTTTTCATGATCCTTCCATTTTTCACACCTTTCATGCTCCTCGTCCATTTTTTTTTTTTTGCTCTCCGCATTTTTCACACCTTTTCATGCTCCTGGCATTTTTCACACCTTTTCATGCTCCTGGTGTTTCTTTTTTTTTTTTTTGCTCCCCGCATTTTTCACACCTTTTCATGCTCCTGGTCTTTCTTTTTTTTTTTTTGTTTTTGCTCCTCGCATTTTTCACACCTTTTCATGTTCCTGGTCTCTTTTTTTTTTTTTTTTTTTGCTCCTCGCATTTTTCACACCTTTTCATGCTCCTGGTCTTTTTTTTTTTTTTTGCTCCTCGCATTTTTCACACCTTTTCATGCTCCTGGTCTTTTTTTTTTTTTTTTTTTTTTTTTGCTCCTCGCTTTTTTCACAACTTTTCATGCTCCTGGTCTTTTTTTTTTTTTTTTGCTCCTCGCATTTTTCACTCTTTTTCATGCTCCTTGCATTTTTCACACCTTTTCATGCTCCTCTCATTTTTCACACCTTTTCATGCTCCTCACATTTTTCACACCTTTTCATGCTCCTCGCATTTTTCACACCTTTTCATGCTCCTGGTCTTTTTTTTTTTTTCTTTTTTGCACCTCGAATGTTTCACACCTTTTCATGCTCCTCGCATCTTTCACACCTTTTCATACTCCTGGTCTTTTTTTTTTTTTTTTTTTGCTCCTCGTATTTTTCACACCTTTTCATGCTCCTGGTCTTTTTTTTTTTTTTGCTCCTCGCATTTTTCACACCTTTTCATGGTCCTGGTCCTTTTTTTTTTTTTTTTGCTCCTCGCATTTTTCACACCTTTTCATGCTCCTGGTCTTTTTTTTTTTTTTGCTCCTCGCATTTTTCACACCTTTTCATGCTCCTGGTCTTTTTTTTTTTTTTTGCTCCTCGCATTTTTCACACCTTTTCATGCTCCTGGTCTTTTTTTTTTTTTTTGCTCCTCGCATTTTTCACACCTTTTCATGCTCCTGGTCTCTCTTTTTTTTTTTTTTTTTTTGCTCCTCGCATTTTTCACACCTTTTCATGCTCCTGGTCTTTTTTTTTTTTTTTGCTCCTCGCATTTTTCACACCTTTTCATGCTCCTGGTCTTTCCTTTTTTTTTTTTTTTTTTGCTCCTCGTATTTTTCACACCTTTTCATGCTCCTCGCATTTTTCACACCTCTTCATGCTCCTCGCATTTTTCACAACTTTTCATGCTCGTCGCATTTTTCACACCTTTTCATGCTCCTGGTCTTTCTTTTTTTTTTTTTTGCTCCTCGCTTTTTTCACACCTTTTCATGCTCCTGGTCTTTTTTTTTTTTTTGCTCCTCGCATTTTTCACAACTTTTCATGCTCCTGGTCTTTCTTTTTTTTTTTTTTTTTTTTTGCTCCCCGCGTTTTTCACACCTTTTCATGCTCCTGGTCTTTCTTTTTTTTTTTTTTTTTTTGCTCCTCGCATTTTTCACACCTTTTCATGCTCCTGGTCTTTTTTTTTTTTTTTTTTTGCTCCTCGAATTTTTCACACCTTTTCATGCTCCTCTCATTTTTCACACCTCTTCATGCTCCTCGCATTTTTCGCAACTTTTCATGCTCGTCGCATTTTTCACACCTTTTCATGCTCCTGGTCTTTCTTTTTTTTTTTTTTGCTCCCCGCATTTTTCACACGTTTTCATGCTCCTGGTCTTTCTTTTTTTTTTTTTTTTTTGCTCCTCGAATTTTTCACACCTTTTCATGCTCCTCGCATTTTTCACACCTCTTCATGCTCCTCGCATTTTTCGCAACTTTTCATGCTCGTCGCATTTTTCACACCTTTTCATGCTCGTGGTCTTTCTTTTTTTTTTTTTTGCTCCTCGCATTTTTCACACCTTTTCATGCTCCTGGTCTTTCTTTTTTTTTTTTTTGCTCCTCGCATTTTTCACATCTTTTCATGCTCCTGGTCTTTCTTTTTCTTTTTTTTTTTTGCTCCTCGCATTTTTCACACCTTTTCATGCTCCTGGTCTTTTTTTTTTTTTTTTTTTTTCCTCGCATTTTTCACACCTTTTCATGCTCCTGGTCTTTTTTTTTTTTTTTGCTCCTCGCATTTTTCACACCTTTTCATGCTCCTGGTCTTTTTTTTTTTTTTTTTTTTTTTTGCTCCTCGAATTTTTCACACGTTTTCATGCTCCTGGTCTTTTTTTTTTTTTTTTTTGCTCCTCGAATTTTTCACACCTTTTCATGCTCCTCGCATTTTTCACTCCTCTTCATGCTCCTCGCATTTTTCGCAACTTTTCATGCTCGTCGCATTTTTCACACCTTTTCATGCTCCTGGTCTTTCTTTTTTTTTTTTTTTTTTTGCTCCTCGAATTTTTCACACCTTTTCATGCTCCTCGCATTTTTCACACCTCTTCATGCTCCTCGCATTTTTCGCAACTTTTCATGCTCGTCGCATTTTTCACACCTATTCATGCTCCTGGTCTTTCTTTTTTTTTTTTTGCTCCTCGCATTTTTCACACCTTTTCATGCTCCTGGTCTTTCTTTTTTTTTTTTTTGCTACTCGCATTTTTCACAACTTTTCATGCTCCTGGTCTTTTTTTTTTTTTTTTTTTTTTGCTCCTCGCATTTTTCACACCTTTTCATGCTCCTGGTCTTTCTTTCTTTCTTTTTTTTTTTTTTTTCTCCTCGCATTTTTCACACCTTTTCATGCTCCTGGTCTTTTTTTTTTTTTTTTTTTTTGCTCCTCGGATTTTTCACACCTTTTCATGCTCCTGGTTTTTTTTTTTTTTTGCTCCTCAAATTTTTCACACCTTTTCATGCTCCTCGCATTTTGCACACCTCTTCACGCTCCTCGCATTTTTCACACCTTTTCATGCTCCTGGTCTTTCTTTTTTTTTTTTTGTTCCTCGCATTTTTCACACCTTTTCATGCTCGTGGTCTTTTTTTTTTTTTTGCTCCTCGCATTTTTCACACCTTTTCATGTTCCGGGTCTTTTTTTTTTTTTTCTCCTCGCATTTTTCACACCTTTTCATGCTCCTGATCTTTTTTTTTTTTTTACTCCTCGCATTTTTCACACCTTTTCATGCTCCTGGTCTTTCTTTTTTTTTTTTTGCTCCTCGCATTTTTCACACCTTTTCATGCTCCTGGTCTTTCTTTTTCTTTTTTTTTTTTGCTCCTCGCATTTTTCACACCTTTTCATGCTCCTGGTCTTTCTTTCTTTCTTTTTTTTTTTTTTTTTGCTCCTATCATTTTTCACACCTTTTCATGTTCCTGGTCTTTTTTTTTTTTTTTTTGCTCCTTGCATTTTTCACACCTTTTCATGCTCCTGGTTTTTTTTTTTTTTTTTGCTCCTCAAATTTTTCACACCTTTTCATGCTCCTGATCTTTTTTTTTTTTTACTCCTCGCATTTTTCACACCTTTTCATGCTCCTGTTCTTTCTTTTTTTTTTTTTGCTCCTCGCATTTTTCACACCTTTTCATGCTCCTGGTCTTTCTTTTTCTTTTTTTTTTTTGCTCCTCGCATTTTTCACACCTTTTCATGCTCCTGGTCTTTCTTTCTTTCTTTTTTTTTTTTTTTTTGCTCCTCGCATTTTTCACACCTTTTCATGTTCCTGGTCTTTTTTTTTTTTTTTTTGCTCCTTGCATTTTGCACACCTTTTCATGCTCCTGGTTTTTTTTTTTTTTTGCTCCTCAAATTTTTCACACCTTTTCATGCTCCTCGCATTTTGCACACCTCTTCATGCTCCTCGCATTTTTCACACCTTTTCATGCTCCTGGTCTTTCTTTTTTTTTTTTTGTTCCTCGCATTTTTCACACCTTTTCATGCTCCTGGTCTTTTTTTTTTTTTTTGCTCCTCGCATTTTTCACACCTTTTCATGCTCCTGGTCTTTTTTTTTTTTTTGCTCCTCGCATTTTTCACACCTTTTCATGCTCCTGGTCTTTCTTTTTCTTTTTTTTTTTTGCTCCTCGCATTTTTCACACCTTTTCATGCTCCTGGTCTTTCTTTTTTTTTTTTTTGCTCCTCGCATTTTTCACACCTTTTCATGCTCCTGGTCTTTCTTTCTTTCTTTTTTTTTTTTTTTTGCTCCTCGCATTTTTCACACCTTTTCATGCTCCTGGTCTTTTTTTTTTTTTTTTTTTTTTGCTCCTCGAATTTTTCACACCTTTTCATGCTCCTGGTCTTTTTTTTTTTTTTTGCTCCTCGCATTTTTCACACCTTTTCATGCTCCTGGTCTTTTTTTTTTTTTTGCTCCTCGCATTTTTCACACCTTTTCATGCTCCTGGTCTTTTTTTTTTTTTTTGCTCCTCGCATTTTTCACACCTTTTCATGCTCCTGGTCTTTTTTTTTTTTTTTGCTCCTCGCATTTTTCACACCTTTTCATGCTCCTGGTCTCTCTTTTTTTTTTTTTTTTTTTGCTCCTCGCATTTTTCACACCTTTTCATGCTCCTGGTCTTTTTTTTTTTTTTTGCTCCTCGCATTTTTCACACCTTTTCATGCTCCTGGTCTTTCCTTTTTTTTTTTTTTTTTTGCTCCTCGTATTTTTCACACCTTTTCATGCTCCTCGCATTTTTCACACCTCTTCATGCTCCTCGCATTTTTCACAACTTTTCATGCTCGTCGCATTTTTCACACCTTTTCATGCTCCTGGTCTTTCTTTTTTTTTTTTTTGCTCCTCGCTTTTTTCACACCTTTTCATGCTCCTGGTCTTTTTTTTTTTTTTGCTCCTCGCATTTTTCACAACTTTTCATGCTCCTGGTCTTTCTTTTTTTTTTTTTTTTTTTTTGCTCCCCGCGTTTTTCACACCTTTTCATGCTCCTGGTCTTTCTTTTTTTTTTTTTTTTTTTGCTCCTCGCATTTTTCACACCTTTTCATGCTCCTGGTCTTTTTTTTTTTTTTTTTTTGCTCCTCGAATTTTTCACACCTTTTCATGCTCCTCTCATTTTTCACACCTCTTCATGCTCCTCGCATTTTTCGCAACTTTTCATGCTCGTCGCATTTTTCACACCTTTTCATGCTCCTGGTCTTTCTTTTTTTTTTTTTTGCTCCCCGCATTTTTCACACCTTTTCATGCTCCTGGTCTTTCTTTTTTTTTTTTTTTTTTGCTCCTCGAATTTTTCACACCTTTTCATGCTCCTCGCATTTTTCACACCTCTTCATGCTCCTCGCATTTTTCGCAACTTTTCATGCTCGTCGCATTTTTCACACCTTTTCATGCTCGTGGTCTTTCTTTTTTTTTTTTTTGCTCCTCGCATTTTTCACACCTTTTCATGCTCCTGGTCTTTCTTTTTTTTTTTTTTGCTCCTCGCATTTTTCACATCTTTTCATGCTCCTGGTCTTTCTTTTTCTTTTTTTTTTTTGCTCCTCGCATTTTTCACACCTTTTCATGCTCCTGGTCTTTCTTTTTTTTTTTTTTTTTCCTCGCATTTTTCACACCTTTTCATGCTCCTGGTCTTTTTTTTTTTTTTTGCTCCTCGCATTTTTCACACCTTTTCATGCTCCTGGTCTTTTTTTTTTTTTTTTTTTTTTTTGCTCCTCGAATTTTTCACACGTTTTCATGCTCCTGGTCTTTTTTTTTTTTTTTTTGCTCCTCGAATTTTTCACACCTTTTCATGCTCCTCGCATTTTTCACTCCTCTTCATGCTCCTCGCATTTTTCGCAACTTTTCATGCTCGTCGCATTTTTCACACCTTTTCATGCTCCTGGTCTTTCTTTTTTTTTTTTTTTTTTTGCTCCTCGAATTTTTCACACCTTTTCATGCTCCTCGCATTTTTCACACCTCTTCATGCTCCTCGCATTTTTCGCAACTTTTCATGCTCGTCGCATTTTTCACACCTATTCATGCTCCTGGTCTTTCTTTTTTTTTTTTTTGCTCCCCGCATTTTTCACACCTTTTCATGCTCCTGGTCTTTCTTTTTTTTTTTTTTTTTTTGCTCCTCGAATTTTTCACACCTTTTCATGCTCCTCGCATTTTTCACACCTCTTCATGCTCCTCGCATTTTTCACAACTTTTCATGCTCGTCGCATTTTTCACACCTTTTCATGCTCCTGGTCTTTCTTTTTTTTTTTTTGCTCCTCGCATTTTTCACACCTTTTCATGCTCCTGGTCTTTCTTTTTTTTTTTTTTGCTACTCGCATTTTTCACAACTTTTCATGCTCCTGGTCTTTTTTTTTTTTTTTTTTTTTGCTCCTCGCATTTTTCACACCTTTTCATGCTCCTGGTCTTTCTTTCTTTCTTTTTTTTTTTTTTTTCTCCTCGCATTTTTCACACCTTTTCATGCTCCTGGTCTTTTTTTTTTTTTTTTTTTTTGCTCCTCGGATTTTTCACACCTTTTCATGCTCCTGGTTTTTTTTTTTTTTTGCTCCTCAAATTTTTCACACCTTTTCATGCTCCTCGCATTTTGCACACCTCTTCACGCTCCTCGCATTTTTCACACCTTTTCATGCTCCTGGTCTTTCTTTTTTTTTTTTTGTTCCTCGCATTTTTCACACCTTTTCATGCTCGTGGTCTTTTTTTTTTTTTTGCTCCTCGCATTTTTCACACCTTTTCATGTTCCGGGTCTTTTTTTTTTTTTTCTCCTCGCATTTTTCACACCTTTTAATGCTCCTGATCTTTTTTTTTTTTTTACTCCTCGCATTTTTCACACCTTTTCATGCTCCTGGTCTTTCTTTTTTTTTTTTTGCTCCTCGCATTTTTCACACCTTTTCATGCTCCTGGTCTTTCTTTTTCTTTTTTTTTTTTGCTCCTCGCATTTTTCACACCTTTTCATGCTCCTGGTCTTTCTTTCTTTCTTTTTTTTTTTTTTTTTGCTCCTATCATTTTTCACACCTTTTCATGTTCCTGGTCTTTTTTTTTTTTTTTTTGCTCCTTGCATTTTTCACACCTTTTCATGCTCCTGGTTTTTTTTTTTTTTTTTGCTCCTCAAATTTTTCACACCTTTTCATGCTCCTGATCTTTTTTTTTTTTTACTCCTCGCATTTTTCACACCTTTTCATGCTCCTGTTCTTTTTTTTTTTTTTTTTGCTCCTCGCATTTTTCTCTCCTTTTCATGCTCCTGGTCTTTCTTTTTCTTTTTTTTTTTTGCTCCTCGCATTTTTCACACCTTTTCATGCTCCTGGTCTTTCTTTCTTTCTTTTTTTTTTTTTTTTTGCTCCTCGCATTTTTCACACCTTTTCATGTTCCTGGTCTTTTTTTTTTTTTTTTTTGCTCCTTGCTTTTTTCACACCTTTTCATGCTCCTGGTTTTTTTTTTTTTTTGCTCCTCAAATTTTTCACACCTTTTCATGCTCCTCGCATTTTGCACACCTCTTCATGCTCCTCGCATTTTTCACACCTTTTCATGCTCCTGGTCTTTCTTTTTTTTTTTTTGTTCCTCGCATTTTTCACACCTTTTCATGCTCCTGGTCTTTTTTTTTTTTTTTGCTCCTCGCATTTTTCACACCTTTTCATGCTCCTGGTCTTTTTTTTTTTTTTGCTCCTCGCATTTTTCACACCTTTTCATGCTCCTGGTCTCTCTTTTTTTTTTTTTTTTTTTTTGCTCCTCGCATTTTTCACACCTTTTCATGCTCCTGGTCTTTTTTTTTTTTTTTGCTCCTCGCATTTTTCACACCTTTTCATGCTCCTGGTCTTTCCTTTTTTTTTTTTTTTTTTGCTCCTCGTATTTTTCACACCTTTTCATGCTCCTCGCATTTTTCACACCTCTTCATGCTCCTCGCATTTTTCACAACTTTTCATGCTCGTCGCATTTTTCACACCTTTTCATGCTCCTGGTCTTTCTTTTTTTTTTTTTTGCTCCTCGCTTTTTTCACACCTTTTCATGCTCCTGGTCTTTTTTTTTTTTTTGCTCCTCGCATTTTTCACAACTTTTCATGCTCCTGGTCTTTCTTTTTTTTTTTTTTTTTTTTTGCTCCCCGCGTTTTTCACACCTTTTCATGCTGCTGGTCTTTCTTTTTTTTTTTTTTTTTTTGCTCCTCGCATTTTTCACACCTTTTCATGCTCCTGGTCTTTTTTTTTTTTTTTTTTTGCTCCTCGAATTTTTCACACCTTTTCATGCTCCTCGCATTTTTCACACCTCTTCATGCTCCTCGCATTTTTCGCAACTTTTCATGCTCGTCGCATTTTTCACACCTTTTCATGCTCCTGGTCTTTCTTTTTTTTTTTTTTGCTCCCCGCATTTTTCACACCTTTTCATGCTCCTGGTCTTTCTTTTTTTTTTTCCTCGCATTTTTCACACCTTTTCATGCTCCTGGTCTTTTTTTTTTTTTTTGCTCCTCGCATTTTTCACACCTTTTCATGCTCCTGGTCTTTTTTTTTTTTTTTTTTTTTTTGCTCCTCTTATTTTTCACACCTTTTCATTCTCCTGGTCTTTCTTTTTTTTTTTTTTTTTTTGCTCCTCGAATTTTTCACACCTTTTCATGTTCCTGGTCTTTCTTTTTTTTTTTTTTTTTTTGCTCCTCGCATTTTTCACACCTTTTCATGCTCCTGGTCTTTTTTTTTTTTTTTGCTCCTCGCATTTTTCACACCTTTTCATGCTCCTGGTCTTTTTTTTTTTTTTTTTTTTTTTTTGCTCCTCGCATTTTTCACAACTTTTCATGCTCCTGGTCTTTTTTTTTTTTTTTGCTCCTCGCATTTTTCACTCTTTTTCATGCTCCTTGCATTTTTCACACCTTTTCATGCTCCTCTCATTTTTCACACCTTTTCATGCTCCTCACATTTTTCACACCTTTTCATGCTCCTCGCATTTTTCACACCTTTTCATGCTCCTGGTCTTTTTTTTTTTTTCTTTTTTGCACCTCGAATTTTTCACACCTTTTCATGCTCCTCGCATCTTTCACACCTTTTCATACTCCTGGTCTTTTTTTTTTTTTTTTTTTGCTCCTCGTATTTTTCACACCTTTTCATGCTCCTGGTCTTTTTTTTTTTTTTGCTCCTCGCATTTTTCACACCTTTTCATGGTCCTGGTCCTTTTTTTTTTTTTTTTGCTCCTCGCATTTTTCACACCTTTTCATGCTCCTGGTCTTTTTTTTTTTTTTGCTCCTCGCATTTTTCACACCTTTTCATGCTCCTGGTCTTTTTTTTTTTTTTTTGCTCCTCGCATTTTTCACACCTTTTCATGCTCCTGGTCTTTTTTTTTTTTTTTGCTCCTCGCATTTTTCACACCTTTTCATGCTCCTGGTCTCTCTTTTTTTTTTTTTTTTTTTGCTCCTCGCATTTTTCACACCTTTTCATGCTCCTGGTCTTTTTTTTTTTTTTTGCTCCTCGCATTTTTCACACCTTTTCATGCTCCTGGTCTTTCCTTTTTTTTTTTTTTTTTTGCTCCTCGTATTTTTCACACCTTTTCATGCTCCTCGCATTTTTCACACCTCTTCATGCTCCTCGCATTTTTCACAACTTTTCATGCTCGTCGCATTTTTCACACCTTTTCATGCTCCTGGTCTTTCTTTTTTTTTTTTTGCTCCTCGCATTTTTCACACCTTTTCATGCTCCTGGTCTTTTTTTTTTTTTTTTTTTGCTCCTCGAATTTTTCACACCTTTTCATGCTCCTCTCATTTTTCACACCTCTTCATGCTCCTCGCATTTTTCGCAACTTTTCATGCTCGTCGCATTTTTCACACCTTTTCATGCTCCTGGTCTTTCTTTTTTTTTTTTTTGCTCCCCGCATTTTTCACACCTTTTCATGCTCCTGGTCTTTCTTTTTTTTTTTTTTTTTTGCTCCTCGAATTTTTCACACCTTTTCATGCTCCTCGCATTTTTCACACCTCTTCATGCTCCTCGCATTTTTCGCAACTTTTCATGCTCGTCGCATTTTTCACACCTTTTCATGCTCGTGGTCTTTCTTTTTTTTTTTTTTGCTCCTCGCATTTTTCACACCTTTTCATGCTCCTGGTCTTTCTTTTTTTTTTTTTTGCTCCTCGCATTTTTCACATCTTTTCATGCTCCTGGTCTTTCTTTTTCTTTTTTTTTTTTGCTCCTCGCATTTTTCACACCTTTTCATGCTCCTGGTCTTTCTTTTTTTTTTTTTTTTCCTCGCATTTTTCACACCTTTTTATGCTCCTGGTCTTTTTTTTTTTTTTTTGCTCCTCGCATTTTTCACACCTTTTCATGCTCCTGGTCTTTTTTTTTTTTTTTTTTTTTTTGCTCCTCGAATTTTTCACACGTTTTCATGCTCCTGGTCTTTTTTTTTTTTTTTTTGCTCCTCGAATTTTTCACACCTTTTCATGCTCCTCGCATTTTTCACTCCTCTTCATGCTCCTCGCATTTTTCGCAACTTTTCATGCTCGTCGCATTTTTCACACCTTTTCATGCTCCTGGTCTTTCTTTTTTTTTTTTTTTTTTTGCTCCTCGAATTTTTCACACCTTTTCATGCTCCTCGCATTTTTCACACCTCTTCATGCTCCTCGCATTTTTCGCAACTTTTCATGCTCGTCGCATTTTTCACACCTATTCATGCTCCTGGTCTTTCTTTTTTTTTTTTTTGCTCCCCGCATTTTTCACACCTTTTCATGCTCCTGGTCTTTCTTTTTTTTTTTTTTTTTTTGCTCCTCGAATTTTTCACACCTTTTCATGCTCCTCGCATTTTTCACACCTCTTCATGCTCCTCGCATTTTTCACAACTTTTCATGCTCGTCGCATTTTTCACACCTTTTCATGCTCCTGGTCTTTCTTTTTTTTTTTTTGCTCCTCGCATTTTTCACACCTTTTCATGCTCCTGGTCTTTCTTTTTTTTTTTTTTGCTACTCGCATTTTTCACAACTTTTCATGCTCCTGGTCTTTTTTTTTTTTTTTTTTTTTGCTCCTCGCATTTTTCACACCTTTTCATGCTCCTGGTCTTTCTTTCTTTCTTTTTTTTTTTTTTTTCTCCTCGCATTTTTCACACCTTTTCATGCTCCTGGTCTTTTTTTTTTTTTTTTTTTTTGCTCCTCGGATTTTTCACACCTTTTCATGCTCCTGGTTTTTTTTTTTTTTTGCTCCTCAAATTTTTCACACCTTTTCATGCTCCTCGCATTTTGCACACCTCTTCACGCTCCTCGCATTTTTCACACCTTTTCATGCTCCTGGTCTTTCTTTTTTTTTTTTTGTTCCTCGCATTTTTCACACCTTTTCATGCTCGTGGTCTTTTTTTTTTTTTTGCTCCTCGCATTTTTCACACCTTTTCATGTTCCGGGTCTTTTTTTTTTTTTTCTCCTCGCATTTTTCACACCTTTTCATGCTCCTGATCTTTTTTTTTTTTTTACTCCTCGCATTTTTCACACCTTTTCATGCTCCTGGTCTTTCTTTTTTTTTTTTTGCTCCTCGCATTTTTCACACCTTTTCATGCTCCTGGTCTTTCTTTTTCTTTTTTTTTTTTGCTCCTCGCATTTTTCACACCTTTTCATGCTCCTGGTCTTTCTTTCTTTCTTTTTTTTTTTTTTTTTGCTCCTATCATTTTTCACACCTTTTCATGTTCCTGGTCTTTTTTTTTTTTTTTTTGCTCCTTGCATTTTTCACACCTTTTCATGCTCCTGGTTTTTTTTTTTTTTTTTGCTCCTCAAATTTTTCACACCTTTTCATGCTCCTGATCTTTTTTTTTTTTTTACTCCTCGCATTTTTCACACCTTTTCATGCTCCTGGTCTTTCTTTTTTTTTTTTTGCTCCTCGCATTTTTCACACCTTTTCATGCTCCTGGTCTTTCTTTTTCTTTTTTTTTTTTGCTCCTCGCATTTTTCACACCTTTTCATGCTCCTGGTCTTTCTTTCTTTCTTTTTTTTTTTTTTTTTGCTCCTCGCATTTTTCACACCTTTTCATGTTCCTGGTCTTTTTTTTTTTTTTTTTGCTCCTTGCATTTTGCACACCTTTTCATGCTCCTGGTTTTTTTTTTTTTTTGCTCCTCAAATTTTTCACACCTTTTCATGCTCCTCGCATTTTGCACACCTCTTCATGCTCCTCGCATTTTTCACACCTTTTCATGCTCCTGGTCTTTCTTTTTTTTTTTTTGTTCCTCGCATTTTTCACACCTTTTCATGCTCCTGGTCTTTTTTTTTTTTTTTGCTCCTCGCATTTTTCACACCTTTTCATGCTCCTGGTCTTTTTTTTTTTTTTGCTCCTCGCATTTTTCACACCTTTTCATGCTCCTGGTCTCTCTTTTTTTTTTTTTTTTTTTTGCTCCTCGCATTTTTCACACCTTTTCATGCTCCTGGTCTTTTTTTTTTTTTTTGCTCCTCGCATTTTTCACACCTTTTCATGCTCCTGGTCTTTCCTTTTTTTTTTTTTTTTTTGCTCCTCGTATTTTTCACACCTTTTCATGCTCCTCGCATTTTTCACACCTCTTCATGCTCCTCGCATTTTTCACAACTTTTCATGCTCGTCGCATTTTTCACACCTTTTCATGCTCCTGGTCTTTCTTTTTTTTTTTTTTGCTCCTCGCTTTTTTCACACCTTTTCATGCTCCTGGTCTTTTTTTTTTTTTTGCTCCTCGCATTTTTCACAACTTTTCATGCTCCTGGTCTTTCTTTTTTTTTTTTTTTTTTTTTGCTCCCCGCGTTTTTCACACCTTTTCATGCTGCTGGTCTTTCTTTTTTTTTTTTTTTTTTTGCTCCTCGCATTTTTCACACCTTTTCATGCTCCTGGTCTTTTTTTTTTTTTTTTTTTGCTCCTCGAATTTTTCACACCTTTTCATGCTCCTCGCATTTTTCACACCTCTTCATGCTCCTCGCATTTTTCGCAACTTTTCATGCTCGTCGCATTTTTCACACCTTTTCATGCTCCTGGTCTTTCTTTTTTTTTTTTTTGCTCCCCGCATTTTTCACACCTTTTCATGCTCCTGGTCTTTCTTTTTTTTTTTCCTCGCATTTTTCACACCTTTTCATGCTCCTGGTCTTTTTTTTTTTTTTTGCTCCTCGCATTTTTCACACCTTTTCATGCTCCTGGTCTTTTTTTTTTTTTTTTTTTTTTTTGCTCCTCGAATTTTTCACACCTTTTCATGCTCCTGGTCTTTCTTTTTTTTTTTTTTTTTTTGCTCCTCGAATTTTTCACACCTTTTCATGCTCCTCGCATTTTTCACACCTCTTCATGCTCCTCGCATTTTTCACAACTTTTCATGCTCGTCGCATTTTTCACAACTATTCATGCTCCTGGTCTTTCTTTTTTTTTTTTTTGCTCCCCGCATTTTTCACACCTTTTCATGCTCCTGGTCTTTCTTTTTTTTTTTTTTTTTTTTTGCTCTTCGCATTTTTCACACCTTTTCATGCTCCTGGTCTTTCTTTCTTTTTTTTCTTTTTTTTTTTTGCTCTTCGCATTTTTCACACCTTTACATGCTCCTGGCCTTTCTTTCTTTTTTTTTTTTTTTTTTTTCTCCTCGCATTTTTCACCCCTTTTCATGCTCCTGGTCTTTTTTTTTTTTTTTCTCCTCGCATTTTTCACACCTTTTCATGCTCCTGGTCTTTTTTTTTTTTTTTTGCTCCTCGAATTTTTCACACCTTTTCATGCTCCTCGCATTTTTCACACCTCTTCATGCTCCTCGCATTTTTCGCAACTTTTCATGCTCGTCGCATTTTTCACACCTTTTCATGCTCCTGGTCTTTCTTTTTTTTTTTTTTGCTCCCCGCATTTTTCACACCTTTTCATGCTCCTGGTCTTTCTTTTTTTTTTTTTTTTTTTGCTCCTCGAATTTTTCACACCTTTTCATGCTCCTCGCATTTTTCACACCTCTTCATGCTCCTCGCATTTTTCACAACTTTTCATGCTCGTCGCATTTTTCACACCTTTTCATGCTCCTGGTCTTTCTTTTTTTTTTTTTGCTCCTCGCATTTTTCACACCTTTTCATGCTCCTGGTCTTTTTTTTTTTTTTGCTCCTCGCATTTTTCACACCTTTTCATGCTCCTGGTCTCTCTTTTTTTTTTTTTTTTTTTGCTCCTCGCATTTTTCACACCTTTTCATGCTCCTGGTCTTTTTTTTTTTTTTTGCTCCTCGCATTTTTCACACCTTTTCATGCTCCTGGTCTTTCCTTTTTTTTTTTTTTTTTTGCTCCTCGTATTTTTCACACCTTTTCATGCTCCTCGCATTTTTCACACCTCTTCATGCTCCTCGCATTTTTCACAACTTTTCATGCTCGTCGCATTTTTCACACCTTTTCATGCTCCTGGTCTTTCTTTTTTTTTTTTTTGCTCCTCGCTTTTTTCACACCTTTTCATGCTCCTGGTCTTTTTTTTTTTTTGCTCCTCGCATTTTTCACAACTTTTCATGCTCCTGGTCTTTCTTTTTTTTTTTTTTTTTTTTTGCTCCCCGCGTTTTTCACACCTTTTCATGCTCCTGGTCTTTCTTTTTTTTTTTTTTTTTTTGCTCCTCGCATTTTTCACACCTTTTCATGCTCCTGGTCTTTTTTTTTTTTTTTTTTTGCTCCTCGAATTTTTCACACCTTTTCATGCTCCTCTCATTTTTCACACCTCTTCATGCTCCTCGCATTTTTCGCAACTTTTCATGCTCGTCGCATTTTTCACACCTTTTCATGCTCCTGGTCTTTCTTTTTTTTTTTTTGCTCCCCGCATTTTTCACACCTTTTCATGCTCCTGGTCTTTCTTTTTTTTTTTTTTTTTTTGCTCCTCGAATTTTTCACACCTTTTCATGCTCCTCGCATTTTTCACACCTCTTCATGCTCCTCGCATTTTTCGCAACTTTTCATGCTCGTCGCATTTTTCACACCTTTTCATGCTCGTGGTCTTTCTTTTTTTTTTTTTTGCTCCTCGCATTTTTCACACCTTTTCATGCTCCTGGTCTTTCTTTTTTTTTTTTTTGCTCCTCGCATTTTTCACATCTTTTCATGCTCCTGGTCTTTCTTTTTCTTTTTTTTTTTTGCTCCTCGCATTTTTCACACCTTTTCATGCTCCTCGCATTTTTCACTCCTCTTCATGCTCCTCGCATTTTTCGCAACTTTTCATGCTCGTCGCATTTTTCACACCTTTTCATGCTCCTGGTCTTTCTTTTTTTTTTTTTTTTTTTGCTCCTCGAATTTTTCACACCTTTTCATGCTCCTCGCATTTTTCACACCTCTTCATGCTCCTCGCATTTTTCGCAACTTTTCATGCTCGTCGCATTTTTCACACCTATTCATGCTCCTGGTCTTTCTTTTTTTTTTTTTTGCTCCCCGCTTTTTTCACACCTTTTCATGCTCCTGGTCTTTCTTTCTTTCTTTTTTTTTTTTTTTTTGCTCCTCGCATTTTTCACACCATTTCATGTTCCTGGTCTTTTTTTTTTTTTTTTTTGCTCCTTGCATTTTGCACACCTTTTCATGCTCCTGGTTTTTTTTTTTTTTTGCTCCTCAAATTTTTCACACCTTTTCATGCTCCTCGCATTTTGCACACCTCTTCATGCTCCTCGCATTTTTCACACCTTTTCATGCTCCTGGTCTTTCTTTTTTTTTTTTTGTTCCTCGCATTTTTCACACCTTTTCATGCTCCTGGTCTTTTTTTTTTTTTTTGCTCCTCGCATTTTTCACACCTTTTCATGCTCCTGGTCTTTTTTTTTTTTTTGCTCCTCGCATTTTTCACACCTTTTCATGCTCCTGGTCTCTCTTTTTTTTTTTTTTTTTTTTGCTCCTCGCATTTTTCACACCTTTTCATGCTCCTGGTCTTTTTTTTTTTTTTTGCTCCTCGCATTTTTCACACCTTTTCATGCTCCTGGTCTTTCCTTTTTTTTTTTTTTTTTTGCTCCTCGTATTTTTCACACCTTTTCATGCTCCTCGCATTTTTCACACCTCTTCATGCTCCTCGCATTTTTCACAACTTTTCATGCTCGTCGCATTTTTCACACCTTTTAATGCTCCTGGTCTTTCTTTTTTTTTTTTTTGCTCCTCGCTTTTTTCACACCTTTTCATGCTCCTGGTCTTTTTTTTTTTTTTGCTCCTCGCATTTTTCACACCTTTTCATGCTCCTGGTCTCTCTTTTTTTTTTTTTTTTTTTTGCTCCTCGCATTTTTCACACCTTTTCATGCTCCTGGTCTTTTTTTTTTTTTTTGCTCCTCGCATTTTTCACACCTTTTCATGCTCCTGGTCTTTCCTTTTTTTTTTTTTTTTTTGCTCCTCGTATTTTTCACACCTTTTCATGCTCCTCGCATTTTTCACACCTCTTCATGCTCCTCGCATTTTTCACAACTTTTCATGCTCGTCGCATTTTTCACACCTTTTCATGCTCCTGGTCTTTCTTTTTTTTTTTTTGCTCCTCGCTTTTTTCACACCTTTTCATGCTCCTGGTCTTTTTTTTTTTTTTGCTCCTCGCATTTTTCACAACTTTTCATGCTCCTGGTCTTTCTTTTTTTTTTTTTTTTTTTTTGCTCCCCGCGTTTTTCACACCTTTTCATGCTCCTGGTCTTTCTTTTTTTTTTTTTTTTTTTGCTCCTCGCATTTTTCACACCTTTTCATGCTCCTGGTCTTTTTTTTTTTTTTTTTTTGCTCCTCGAATTTTTCACACCTTTTCATGCTCCTCTCATTTTTCACACCTCTTCATGCTCCTCGCATTTTTCGCAACTTTTCATGCTCGTCGCATTTTTCACACCTTTTCATGCTCCTGGTCTTTCTTTTTTTTTTTTTTGCTCCCCGCATTTTTCACACCTTTTCATGCTCCTGGTCTTTCTTTTTTTTTTTTTTTTTTGCTCCTCGAATTTTTCACACCTTTTCATGCTCCTCGCATTTTTCACACCTCTTCATGCTCCTCGCATTTTTCGCAACTTTTCATGCTCGTCGCATTTTTCACACCTTTTCATGCTCGTGGTCTTTCTTTTTTTTTTTTTTGCTCCTCGCATTTTTCACACCTTTTCATGCTCCTGGTCTTTCTTTTTTTTTTTTTTGCTCCTCGCATTTTTCACATCTTTTCATGCTCCTGGTCTTTCTTTTTCTTTTTTTTTTTTGCTCCTCGCATTTTTCACACCTTTTCATGCTCCTGGTCTTTCTTTTTTTTTTTTTTTTTCCTCGCATTTTTCACACCTTTTCATGCTCCTGGTCTTTTTTTTTTTTTTTTGCTCCTCGCATTTTTCACACCTTTTCATGCTCCTGGTCTTTTTTTTTTTTTTTTTTTTTTTGCTCCTCGAATTTTTCACACGTTTTCATGCTCCTGGTCTTTTTTTTTTTTTTTTTGCTCCTCGAATTTTTCACACCTTTTCATGCTCCTCGCATTTTTCACTCCTCTTCATGCTCCTCGCATTTTTCGCAACTTTTCATGCTCGTCGCATTTTTCACACCTTTTCATGCTCCTGGTCTTTCTTTTTTTTTTTTTTTTTTTGCTCCTCGAATTTTTCACACCTTTTCATGCTCCTCGCATTTTTCACACCTCTTCATGCTCCTCGCATTTTTCGCAACTTTTCATGCTCGTCGCATTTTTCACACCTATTCATGCTCCTGGTCTTTCTTTTTTTTTTTTTTGCTCCCCGCATTTTTCACACCTTTTCATGCTCCTGGTCTTTCTTTTTTTTTTTTTTTTTTTGCTCCTCGAATTTTTCACACCTTTTCATGCTCCTCGCATTTTTCACACCTCTTCATGCTCCTCGCATTTTTCACAACTTTTCATGCTCGTCGCATTTTTCACACCTTTTCATGCTCCTGGTCTTTCTTTTTTTTTTTTTGCTCCTCGCATTTTTCACACCTTTTCATGCTCCTGGTCTTTCTTTTTTTTTTTTTTGCTACTCGCATTTTTCACAACTTTTCATGCTCCTGGTCTTTTTTTTTTTTTTTTTTTTTGCTCCTCGCATTTTTCACACCTTTTCATGCTCCTGGTCTTTCTTTCTTTCTTTTTTTTTTTTTTTTCTCCTCGCATTTTTCACACCTTTTCATGCTCCTGGTCTTTTTTTTTTTTTTTTTTTTTTGCTCCTCGGATTTTTCACACCTTTTCATGCTCCTGGTTTTTTTTTTTTTTTGCTCCTCAAATTTTTCACACCTTTTCATGCTCCTCGCATTTTGCACACCTCTTCACGCTCCTCGCATTTTTCACACCTTTTCATGCTCCTGGTCTTTCTTTTTTTTTTTTTGTTCCTCGCATTTTTCACACCTTTTCATGCTCGTGGTCTTTTTTTTTTTTTTGCTCCTCGCATTTTTCACACCTTTTCATGTTCCGGGTCTTTTTTTTTTTTTTCTCCTCGCATTTTTCACACCTTTTCATGCTCCTGATCTTTTTTTTTTTTTTACTCCTCGCATTTTTCACACCTTTTCATGCTCCTGGTCTTTCTTTTTTTTTTTTTGCTCCTCGCATTTTTCACACCTTTTCATGCTCCTGGTCTTTCTTTTTCTTTTTTTTTTTTGCTCCTCGCATTTTTCACACCTTTTCATGCTCCTGGTCTTTCTTTCTTTCTTTTTTTTTTTTTTTTTGCTCCTATCATTTTTCACACCTTTTCATGTTCCTGGTCTTTTTTTTTTTTTTTTTGCTCCTTGCATTTTTCACACCTTTTCATGCTCCTGGTTTTTTTTTTTTTTTTTGCTCCTCAAATTTTTCACACCTTTTCATGCTCCTGATCTTTTTTTTTTTTTTACTCCTCGCATTTTTCACACCTTTTCATGCTCCTGGTCTTTCTTTTTTTTTTTTTGCTCCTCGCATTTTTCACACCTTTTCATGCTCCTGGTCTTTCTTTTTCTTTTTTTTTTTTGCTCCTCGCATTTTTCACACCTTTTCATGCTCCTGGTCTTTCTTTCTTTCTTTTTTTTTTTTTTTTTGCTCCTCGCATTTTTCACACCTTTTCATGTTCCTGGTCTTTTTTTTTTTTTTTTTGCTCCTTGCATTTTGCACACCTTTTCATGCTCCTGGTTTTTTTTTTTTTTTTGCTCCTCAAATTTTTCACACCTTTTCATGCTCCTCGCATTTTGCACACCTCTTCATGCTCCTCGCATTTTTCACACCTTTTCATGCTCCTGGTCTTTCTTTTTTTTTTTTTGTTCCTCGCATTTTTCACACCTTTTCATGCTCCTGGTCTTTTTTTTTTTTTTTGCTCCTCGCATTTTTCACACCTTTTCATGCTCCTGGTCTTTTTTTTTTTTTTGCTCCTCGCATTTTTCACACCTTTTCATGCTCCTGGTCTCTCTTTTTTTTTTTTTTTTTTTTGCTCCTCGCATTTTTCACACCTTTTCATGCTCCTGGTCTTTTTTTTTTTTTTTGCTCCTCGCATTTTTCACACCTTTTCATGCTCCTGGTCTTTCCTTTTTTTTTTTTTTTTTTGCTCCTCGTATTTTTCACACCTTTTCATGCTCCTCGCATTTTTCACACCTCTTCATGCTCCTCGCATTTTTCACAACTTTTCATGCTCGTCGCATTTTTCACACCTTTTCATGCTCCTGGTCTTTCTTTTTTTTTTTTTTTGCTCCTCGCTTTTTTCACACCTTTTCATGCTCCTGGTCTTTTTTTTTTTTTTGCTCCTCGCATTTTTCACAACTTTTCATGCTCCTGGTCTTTCTTTTTTTTTTTTTTTTTTTTTGCTCCCCGCGTTTTTCACACCTTTTCATGCTGCTGGTCTTTCTTTTTTTTTTTTTTTTTTTGCTCCTCGCATTTTTCACACCTTTTCATGCTCCTGGTCTTTTTTTTTTTTTTTTTTTGCTCCTCGAATTTTTCACACCTTTTCATGCTCCTCGCATTTTTCACACCTCTTCATGCTCCTCGCATTTTTCGCAACTTTTCATGCTCGTCGCATTTTTCACACCTTTTCATGCTCCTGGTCTTTCTTTTTTTTTTTTTTGCTCCCCGCATTTTTCACACCTTTTCATGCTCCTGGTCTTTCTTTTTTTTTTTTTTTTTTGCTCCTCGAATTTTTCACACCTTTTCATGCTCCTCGCATTTTTCACACCTCTTCATGCTCCTCGCATTTTTCGCAACTTTTCATGCTCGTCGCATTTTTCACACCTTTTCATGCTCGTGGTCTTTCTTTTTTTTTTTTTTGCTCCTCGCATTTTTCACACCTTTTCATGCTCCTGGTCTTTCTTTTTTTTTTTTTTGCTCCTCGCATTTTTCACATCTTTTCATGCTCCTGGTCTTTCTTTTTCTTTTTTTTTTTTGCTCCTCGCATTTTTCACACCTTTTCATGCTCCTGGTCTTTCTTTTTTTTTTTTTTTTTCCTCGCATTTTTCACACCTTTTCATGCTCCTGGTCTTTTTTTTTTTTTTTTGCTCCTCGCATTTTTCACACCTTTTCATGCTCCTGGTCTTTTTTTTTTTTTTTTTTTTTTTGCTCCTCGAATTTTTCACACGTTTTCATGCTCCTGGTCTTTTTTTTTTTTTTTTTGCTCCTCGAATTTTTCACACCTTTTCATGCTCCTCGCATTTTTCACTCCTCTTCATGCTCCTCGCATTTTTCGCAACTTTTCATGCTCGTCGCATTTTTCACACCTTTTCATGCTCCTGGTCTTTCTTTTTTTTTTTTTTTTTTTGCTCCTCGAATTTTTCACACCTTTTCATGCTCCTCGCATTTTTCACACCTCTTCATGCTCCTCGCATTTTTCGCAACTTTTCATGCTCGTCGCATTTTTCACACCTATTCATGCTCCTGGTCTTTCT
The DNA here is from genome assembly GCF_910594005.1 of Cervus elaphus. Classification (NCBI taxonomy): domain Eukaryota; kingdom Metazoa; phylum Chordata; class Mammalia; order Artiodactyla; family Cervidae; genus Cervus; species Cervus elaphus. The sequence goes on along the minus strand of NW_025316720.1, from coordinate 334,893 downwards.
TTTTTTTTTTTTTTGCTCCCCGCATTTTTCACACCTTTTCATGCTCCTGGTCTTTTTTTTTTTTTTTTTTTTTTTTGCTCCTCGAATTTTTCACACCTTTTCATGCTCCTCGCATTTTTCACACCTCTTCATGCTCCTCGCATTTTTCACAACTTTTCATGCTCGTCGCATTTTTCACACCTTTTCATGCTCCTGGTCTTTCTTTTTTTTTTTTTGCTCCTCGCATTTTTCACACCTTTTCATGCTCCTGGTCTTTCTTTTTTTTTTTTTTGCTACTCGCATTTTTCACAACTTTTCATGCTCCTGGTCTTTTTTTTTTTTTTTTTTTTTGCTCCTCGCATTTTTCACACCTTTTCATGCTCCTGGTCTTTCTTTCTTTCTTTTTTTTTTTTTTTTCTCCTCGCATTTTTCACACCTTTTCATGCTCCTGGTCTTTTTTTTTTTTTTTTTTTTTGCTCCTCGGATTTTTCACACCTTTTCATGCTCCTGGTTTTTTTTTTTTTTTTGCTCCTCAAATTTTTCACACCTTTTCATGCTCCTCGCATTTTGCACACCTCTTCACGCTCCTCGCATTTTTCACACCTTTTCATGCTCCTGGTCTTTCTTTTTTTTTTTTTGTTCCTCGCATTTTTCACACCTTTTCATGCTCGTGGTCTTTTTTTTTTTTTTGCTCCTCGCATTTTTCACACCTTTTCATGTTCCGGGTCTTTTTTTTTTTTTTCTCCTCGCATTTTTCACACCTTTTCATGCTCCTGATCTTTTTTTTTTTTTTACTCCTCGCATTTTTCACACCTTTTCATGCTCCTGGTCTTTCTTTTTTTTTTTTTGCTCCTCGCATTTTTCACACCTTTTCATGCTCCTGGTCTTTCTTTTTCTTTTTTTTTTTTGCTCCTCGCATTTTTCACACCTTTTCATGCTCCTGGTCTTTCTTTCTTTCTTTTTTTTTTTTTTTTTGCTCCTATCATTTTTCACACCTTTTCATGTTCCTGGTCTTTTTTTTTTTTTTTTTGCTCCTTGCATTTTTCACACCTTTTCATGCTCCTGGTTTTTTTTTTTTTTTTTGCTCCTCAAATTTTTCACACCTTTTCATGCTCCTGATCTTTTTTTTTTTTTTACTCCTCGCATTTTTCACACCTTTTCATGCTCCTGGTCTTTCTTTTTTTTTTTTTTGCTCCTCGCATTTTTCACACCTTTTCATGCTCCTGGTCTTTCTTTTTCTTTTTTTTTTTTTGCTCCTCGCATTTTTCACACCTTTTCATGCTCCTGGTCTTTCTTTCTTTCTTTTTTTTTTTTTTTTTGCTCCTCGCATTTTTCACACCTTTTCATGTTCCTGGTCTTTTTTTTTTTTTTTTTGCTCCTTGCATTTTGCACACCTTTTCATGCTCCTGGTTTTTTTTTTTTTTTGCTCCTCAAATTTTTCACACCTTTTCATGCTCCTCGCATTTTGCACACCTCTTCATGCTCCTCGCATTTTTCACACCTTTTCATGCTCCTGGTCTTTCTTTTTTTTTTTTTGTTCCTCGCATTTTTCACACCTTTTCATGCTCCTGGTCTTTTTTTTTTTTTTTTGCTCCTCGCATTTTTCACACCTTTTCATGCTCCTGGTCTTTTTTTTTTTTTTGCTCCTCGCATTTTTCACACCTTTTCATGCTCCTGGTCTCTCTTTTTTTTTTTTTTTTTTTTGCTCCTCGCATTTTTCACACCTTTTCATGCTCCTGGTCTTTTTTTTTTTTTTTTGCTCCTCGCATTTTTCACACCTTTTCATGCTCCTGGTCTTTCCTTTTTTTTTTTTTTTTTTGCTCCTCGTATTTTTCACACCTTTTCATGCTCCTCGCATTTTTCACACCTCTTCATGCTCCTCGCATTTTTCACAACTTTTCATGCTCGTCGCATTTTTCACACCTTTTCATGCTCCTGGTCTTTCTTTTTTTTTTTTTTGCTCCTCGCTTTTTTCACACCTTTTCATGCTCCTGGTCTTTTTTTTTTTTTTGCTCCTCGCATTTTTCACAACTTTTCATGCTCCTGGTCTTTCTTTTTTTTTTTTTTTTTTTTTGCTCCCCGCGTTTTTCACACCTTTTCATGCTGCTGGTCTTTCTTTTTTTTTTTTTTTTTTTGCTCCTCGCATTTTTCACACCTTTTCATGCTCCTGGTCTTTTTTTTTTTTTTTTTTTGCTCCTCGAATTTTTCACACCTTTTCATGCTCCTCGCATTTTTCACACCTCTTCATGCTCCTCGCATTTTTCGCAACTTTTCATGCTCGTCGCATTTTTCACACCTTTTCATGCTCCTGGTCTTTCTTTTTTTTTTTTTTGCTCCCCGCATTTTTCACACCTTTTCATGCTCCTGGTCTTTCTTTTTTTTTTTCCTCGCATTTTTCACACCTTTTCATGCTCCTGGTCTTTTTTTTTTTTTTTGCTCCTCGCATTTTTCACACCTTTTCATGCTCCTGGTCTTTTTTTTTTTTTTTTTTTTTTTTGCTCCTCGAATTTTTCACACCTTTTCATGCTCCTGGTCTTTCTTTTTTTTTTTTTTTTTTTGCTCCTCGAATTTTTCACACCTTTTCATGCTCCTCGCATTTTTCACACCTCTTCATGCTCCTCGCATTTTTCACAACTTTTCATGCTCGTCGCATTTTTCACAACTATTCATGCTCCTGGTCTTTCTTTTTTTTTTTTTTGCTCCCCGCATTTTTCACACCTTTTCATGCTCCTGGTCTTTCTTTTTTTTTTTTTTTTTTTTTTGCTCTTCGCATTTTTCACACCTTTTCATGCTCCTGGTCTTTCTTTCTTTTTTTTCTTTTTTTTTTTTGCTCTTCGCATTTTTCACACCTTTACATGCTCCTGGCCTTTCTTTCTTTTTTTTTTTTTTTTTTTTTCTCCTCGCATTTTTCACACCTTTTCATGCTCCTGGTCTTTTTTTTTTTTTTTTCTCCTCGCATTTTTCACACCTTTTCATGCTCCTGGTCTTTTTTTTTTTTTTTTTGCTCCTCGAATTTTTCACACCTTTTCATGCTCCTCGCATTTTTCACACCTCTTCATGCTCCTCGCATTTTTCGCAACTTTTCATGCTCGTCGCATTTTTCACACCTTTTCATGCTCCTGGTCTTTCTTTTTTTTTTTTTTGCTCCCCGCATTTTTCACACCTTTTCATGCTCCTGGTCTTTCTTTTTTTTTTTTTTTTTTTGCTCCTCGAATTTTTCACACCTTTTCATGCTCCTCGCATTTTTCACACCTCTTCATGCTCCTCGCATTTTTCACAACTTTTCATGCTCGTCGCATTTTTCACACCTTTTCATGCTCCTGGTCTTTCTTTTTTTTTTTTTGCTCCTCGCATTTTTCACACCTTTTCATGCTCCTGGTCTTTTTTTTTTTTTTGCTCCTCGCATTTTTCACACCTTTTCATGCTCCTGGTCTCTCTTTTTTTTTTTTTTTTTTTGCTCCTCCCATTTTTCCCACCTTTTCATGCTCCTGGTTTTTTTTTTTTTTTTTTGCTCCTCGCATTTTTCACACCTTTTCATGCTCCTGGTCTTTCCTTTTTTTTTTTTTTTTTTGCTCCTCGTATTTTTCACACCTTTTCATGCTCCTCGCATTTTTCACACCTCTTCATGCTCCTCGCATTTTTCACAACTTTTCATGCTCGTCGCATTTTTCACACCTTTTCATGCTCCTGGTCTTTCTTTTTTTTTTTTTTGCTCCTCGCTTTTTTCACACCTTTTCATGCTCCTGGTCTTTTTTTTTTTTTGCTCCTCGCATTTTTCACAACTTTTCATGCTCCTGGTCTTTCTTTTTTTTTTTTTTTTTTTTTGCTCCCCGCGTTTTTCACACCTTTTCATGCTCCTGGTCTTTCTTTTTTTTTTTTTTTTTTTGCTCCTCGCATTTTTCACACCTTTTCATGCTCCTGGTCTTTTTTTTTTTTTTTTTTTTGCTCCTCGAATTTTTCACACCTTTTCATGCTCCTCTCATTTTTCACACCTCTTCATGCTCCTCGCATTTTTCGCAACTTTTCATGCTCGTCGCATTTTTCACACCTTTTCATGCTCCTGGTCTTTCTTTTTTTTTTTTTGCTCCCCGCATTTTTCACACCTTTTCATGCTCCTGGTCTTTCTTTTTTTTTTTTTTTTTTTGCTCCTCGAATTTTTCACACCTTTTCATGCTCCTCGCATTTTTCACACCTCTTCATGCTCCTCGCATTTTTCGCAACTTTTCATGCTCGTCGCATTTTTCACACCTTTTCATGCTCGTGGTCTTTCTTTTTTTTTTTTTTGCTCCTCGCATTTTTCACACCTTTTCATGCTCCTGGTCTTTCTTTTTTTTTTTTTTGCTCCTCGCATTTTTCACATCTTTTCATGCTCCTGGTCTTTCTTTTTCTTTTTTTTTTTTGCTCCTCGCATTTTTTCACACTTTTTCATGCTCCTTTTTTCACTCCTCTTCATGCTCCTCGCATTTTTCGCACCTTTTCATGCTCGTCGCATTTTTCACACCTTTTCATGCTCCTGGTCTTTCTTTTTTTTTTTTTTTTTTTGCTCCTCGAATTTTTCACACCTTTTCATGCTCCTCGCATTTTTCACACCTCTTCATGCTCCTCGCATTTTTCGCAACTTTTCATGCTCGTCGCATTTTTCACACCTATTCATGCTCCTGGTCTTTCTTTTTTTTTTTTTTGCTCCCCGCATTTTTCACACCTTTTCATGCTCCTGGTCTTTCTTTCTTTCTTTTTTTTTTTTTTTTTGCTCCTCGCATTTTTCACACCTTTTCATGTTCCTGGTCTTTTTTTTTTTTTTTTTGCTCCTTGCATTTTGCACACCTTTTCATGCTCCTGGTTTTTTTTTTTTTTTGCTCCTCAAATTTTTCACACCTTTTCATGCTCCTCGCATTTTGCACACCTCTTCATGCTCCTCGCATTTTTCACACCTTTTCATGCTCCTGGTCTTTCTTTTTTTTTTTTTGTTCCTCGCATTTTTCACACCTTTTCATGCTCCTGGTCTTTTTTTTTTTTTTTGCTCCTCGCATTTTTCACACCTTTTCTTGCTCCTGGTCTTTTTTTTTTTTTTTGCTCCTCGCATTTTTCACACCTTTTCATGCTCCTGGTCTCTCTTTTTTTTTTTTTTTTTTTTTGCTCCTCGCATTTTTCACACCTTTTCATGCTCCTGGTCTTTTTTTTTTTTTTTTGCTCCTCGCATTTTTCACACCTTTTCATGCTCCTGGTCTTTCCTTTTTTTTTTTTTTTTTTGCTCCTCGTATTTTTCACACCTTTTCATGCTCCTCGCATTTTTCACACCTCTTCATGCTCCTCGCATTTTTCACAACTTTTCATGCTCGTCGCATTTTTCACACCTTTTAATGCTCCTGGTCTTTCTTTTTTTTTTTTTTGCTCCTCGCTTTTTTCACACCTTTTCATGCTCCTGGTCTTTTTTTTTTTTTTGCTCCTCGCATTTTTCACAACTTTTCATGCTCCTGGTCTTTCTTTTTTTTTTTTTTTTTTTTTGCTCCCCGCGTTTTTCACACCTTTTCATGCTGCTGGTCTTTCTTTTTTTTTTTTTTTTTTGCTCCTCGCATTTTTCACACCTTTTCATGCTCCTGGTCTTTTTTTTTTTTTTTTTTTGCTCCTCGAATTTTTCACACCTTTTCATGCTCCTCGCATTTTTCACACCTCTTCATGCTCCTCGCATTTTTCGCAACTTTTCATGCTCGTCGCATTTTTCACACCTTTTCATGCTCCTGGTCTTTCTTTTTTTTCTTTTTGCTCCCCGCATTTTTCACACCTTTTCATGCTCCTGGTCTTTCTTTTTTTTTTTCCTCGCATTTTTCACACCTTTTCATGCTCCTGGTCTTTTTTTTTTTTTTTGCTCCTCGCATTTTTCACACCTTTTCATGCTCCTGGTCTTTTTTTTTTTTTTTTTTTTTTTTGCTCCTCGAATTTTTCACACCTTTTCATGCTCCTGGTCTTTCTTTTTTTTTTTTTTTTTTTGCTCCTCGAATTTTTCACACCTTTTCATGCTCCTCGCATTTTTCACACCTCTTCATGCTCCTCGCATTTTTCACAACTTTTCATGCTCGTCGCATTTTTCACAACTATTCATGCTCCTGGTCTTTCTTTTTTTTTTTTTTGCTCCCCGCATTTTTCACACCTTTTCATGCTCCTGGTCTTTCTTTTTTTTTTTTTTTTTTTTTGCTCTTCGCATTTTTCACACCTTTTCATGCTCCTGGTCTTTCTTTCTTTTTTTTCTTTTTTTTTTTTGCTCTTCGCATTTTTCACACCTTTACATGCTCCTGGCCTTTCTTTCTTTTTTTTTTTTTTTTTTTCTCCTCGCATTTTTCACACCTTTTCATGCTCCTGGTCTTTTTTTTTTTTTTTCTCCTCGCATTTTTCACACCTTTTCATGCTCCTGGTCTTTTTTTTTTTTTTTTGCTCCTCGAATTTTTCACACCTTTTCATGCTCCTCGCATTTTTCACACCTCTTCATGCTCCTCGCATTTTTCGCAACTTTTCATGCTCGTCGCATTTTTCACACCTTTTCATGCTCCTGGTCTTTCTTTTTTTTTTTTTTGCTCCCCGCATTTTTCACACCTTTTCATGCTCCTGGTCTTTCTTTTTTTTTTTTTTTTTTTGCTCCTCGAATTTTTCACACCTTTTCATGCTCCTCGCATTTTTCACACCTCTTCATGCTCCTCGCATTTTTCACAACTTTTCATGCTCGTCGCATTTTTCACACCTTTTCATGCTCCTGGTCTTTCTTTTTTTTTTTTTGCTCCTCGCATTTTTCACACCTTTTCATGCTCCTGGTCTTTTTTTTTTTTTTGCTCCTCGCATTTTTCACACCTTTTCATGCTCCTGGTCTCTCTTTTTTTTTTTTTTTTTTTGCTCCTCGCATTTTTCACACCTTTTCATGCTCCTGGTCTTTTTTTTTTTTTTTGCTCCTCTCTTTTTTCACACCTTTTCATGCTCCTGGTCTTTCCTTTTTTTTTTTTTTTTTTTTGCTCCTCGTATTTTTCACACCTTTTCATGCTCCTCGCATTTTTCACACCTCTTCATGCTCCTCGCATTTTTCACAACTTTTCATTCTCGTCGCATTTTTCACACCTTTTCATGCTCCTGGTCTTTCTTTTTTTTTTTTTTGCTCCTCGCTTTTTTCACACCTTTTCATGCTCCTGGTTTTTTTTTTTTTTTGCTCCTCGCATTTTTCACAACTTTTCATGCTCCTGGTCTTTCTTTTTTTTTTTTTTTTTTTTTGCTCCCCGCGTTTTTCACACCTTTTCATGCTCCTGGTCTTTCTTTTTTTTTTTTTTTTTTTGCTCCTCGCATTTTTCACACCTTTTCATGCTCCTGGTCTTTTTTTTTTTTTTTTTTTTGCTCCTCGAATTTTTCACACCTTTTCATGCTCCTCTCATTTTTCACACCTCTTCATGCTCCTCGCATTTTTCGCAACTTTTCATGCTCTTCGCATTTTTCACACCTTTTCATGCTCCTGGTCTTTCTTTTTTTTTTTTTGCTCCCCGCATTTTTCACACCTTTTCATGCTCCTGGTCTTTCTTTTTTTTTTTTTTTTTTTGCTCCTCGAATTTTTCACACCTTTTCATGCTCCTCGCATTTTTCACACCTCTTCATGCTCCTCGCATTTTTCGCAACTTTTCATGCTCGTCGCATTTTTCACACCTTTTCATGCTCGTGGTCTTTCTTTTTTTTTTTTTTGCTCCTCGCATTTTTCACACCTTTTCATGCTCCTGGTCTTTCTTTTTTTTTTTTTTGCTCCTCGCATTTTTCACATCTTTTCATGCTCCTGGTCTTTCTTTTTCTTTTTTTTTTTTGCTCCTCGCATTTTTCACACCTTTTCATGCTCCTCGCATTTTTCACTCCTCTTCATGCTCCTCGCATTTTTCGCAACTTTTCATGCTCGTCGCATTTTTCACACCTTTTCATGCTCCTGGTCTTTCTTTTTTTTTTTTTTTTTTTGCTCCTCGAATTTTTCACACCTTTTCATGCTCCTCGCATTTTTCACACCTCTTCATGCTCCTCGCATTTTTCGCAACTTTTCATGCTCGTCGCATTTTTCACACCTATTCATGCTCCTGGTCTTTCTTTTTTTTTTTTTTGCTCCCCGCATTTTTCACACCTTTTCATGCTCCTGGTCTTTCTTTTTTTTTTTTTTTTTTTGCTCCTCGAATTTTTCACACCTTTTCATGCTCCTCGCATTTTTCACACCTCTTCATGCTCCTCGCATTTTTCACAACTTTTCATGCTCGTCGCATTTTTCACACCTTTTCATGCTCCTGGTCTTTCTTTTTTTTTTTTTTGCTCCTCGCATTTTTCACACCTTTTCATGCTCCTGGTCTTTCTTTTTTTTTTTTTTGCTACTCGCATTTTTCACAACTTTTCATGCTCCTGGTCTTTTTTTTTTTTTTTTTTTTTGCTCCTCGCATTTTTCACACCTTTTCATGCTCCTGGTCTTTCTTTCTTTCTTTTTTTTTTTTTTTTTCTCCTCGCATTTTTCACACCTTTTCATGCTCCTGGTCTTTTTTTTTTTTTTTTGCTCCTCGGATTTTTCACACCTTTTCATGCTCCTGGTTTTTTTTTTTTTTTGCTCCTCAAATTTTTCACACCTTTTCATGCTCCTCGCATTTTGCACACCTCTTCACGCTCCTCGCATTTTTCACACCTTTTCATGCTCCTGGTCTTTCTTTTTTTTTTTTTGTTCCTCGCATTTTTCACACCTTTTCATGCTCGTGGTCTTTTTTTTTTTTTTGCTCCTCGCATTTTTCACACCTTTTCATGTTCCGGGTCTTTTTTTTTTTTTTCTCCTCGCATTTTTCACACCTTTTCATGCTCCTGGTCTTTCTTTTTTTTTTTTTGTTCCTCGCATTTTTCACACCTTTTCATGCTCGTGGTCTTTTTTTTTTTTTTGCTCCTCGCATTTTTCACACCTTTTCATGTTCCGGGTCTTTTTTTTTTTTTTCTCCTCGCATTTTTCACACCTTTTCATGCTCCTGATCTTTTTTTTTTTTTTACTCCTCGCATTTTTCACACCTTTTCATGCTCCTGGTCTTTCTTTTTTTTTTTTTGCTCCTCGCATTTTTCACACCTTTTCATGCTCCTGGTCTTTCTTTTTCTTTTTTTTTTTTGCTCCTCGCATTTTTCACACCTTTTCATGCTCCTGGTCTTTCTTTCTTTCTTTTTTTTTTTTTTTTTGCTCCTCGCATTTTTCACACCTTTTCATGTTCCTGGTCTTTTTTTTTTTTTTTTTGCTCCTTGCATTTTGCACACCTTTTCATGCTCCTGGTTTTTTTTTTTTTTTGCTCCTCAAATTTTTCACACCTTTTCATGCTCCTCGCATTTTGCACACCTCTTCATGCTCCTCGCATTTTTCACACCTTTTCATGCTCCTGGTCTTTCTTTTTTTTTTTTTGTTCCTCGCATTTTTCACACCTTTTCATGCTCCTGGTCTTTTTTTTTTTTTTTGCTCCTCGCATTTTTCACACCTTTTCATGCTCCTGGTCTTTTTTTTTTTTTTGCTCCTCGCATTTTTCACACCTTTTCATGCTCCTGGTCTCTCTTTTTTTTTTTTTTTTTTTTGCTCCTCGCATTTTTCACACCTTTTCATGCTCCTGGTCTTTTTTTTTTTTTTTGCTCCTCGCATTTTTCACACCTTTTCATGCTCCTGGTCTTTCCTTTTTTTTTTTTTTTTTTTGCTCCTCGTATTTTTCACACCTTTTCATGCTCCTCGCATTTTTCACACCTCTTCATGCTCCTCGCATTTTTCACAACTTTTCATGCTCGTCGCATTTTTCACACCTTTTCATGCTCCTGGTCTTTCTTTTTTTTTTTTTTTGCTCCTCGCTTTTTTCACACCTTTTCATGCTCCTGGTCTTTTTTTTTTTTTTGCTCCTCGCATTTTTCACAACTTTTCATGCTCCTGGTCTTTCTTTTTTTTTTTTTTTTTTTTTTGCTCCCCGCGTTTTTCACACCTTTTCATGCTGCTGGTTTTTCTTTTTTTTTTTTTTTTTTGCTCCTCGCATTTTTCACACCTTTTCATGCTCCTGGTCTTTTTTTTTTTTTTTTTTTGCTCCTCGAATTTTTCACACCTTTTCATGCTCCTCGCATTTTTCACACCTCTTCATGCTCCTCGCATTTTTCGCAACTTTTCATGCTCGTCGCATTTTTCACACCTTTTCATGCTCCTGGTCTTTCTTTTTTTTTTTTTTGCTCCCCGCATTTTTCACACCTTTTCATGCTCCTGGTCTTTCTTTTTTTTTTTCCTCGCATTTTTCACACCTTTTCATGCTCCTGGTCTTTTTTTTTTTTTTTGCTCCTCGCATTTTTCACACCTTTTCATGCTCCTGGTCTTTTTTTTTTTTTTTTTTTTTTTTGCTCCTCGAATTTTTCACACCTTTTCATGCTCCTGGTCTTTCTTTTTTTTTTTTTTTTTTTGCTCCTCGAATTTTTCACACCTTTTCATGCTCCTCGCATTTTTCACACCTCTTCATGCTCCTCGCATTTTTCACAACTTTTCATGCTCGTCGCATTTTTCACAACTATTCATGCTCCTGGTCTTTCTTTTTTTTTTTTTTTGCTCCCCGCATTTTTCACACCTTTTCATGCTCCTGGTCTTTCTTTTTTTTTTTTTTTTTTTTTGCTCTTCGCATTTTTCACACCTTTTCATGCTCCTGGTCTTTCTTTCTTTTTTTTCTTTTTTTTTTTTGCTCTTCGCATTTTTCACACCTTTACATGCTCCTGGCCTTTCTTTCTTTTTTTTTTTTTTTTTTTTCTCCTCGCTTTTTTCACACCTTTTCATGCTCCTGGTCTTTTTTTTTTTTTTTTTTTTTTCTCCTCGCATTTTTCACACCTTTTCATGCTCCTGGTCTTTTTTTTTTTTTTTTTGCTCCTCGAATTTTTCACAACTTTTCATGCTCCTCGCATTTTTCACACCTCTTCATGCTCCTCGCATTTTTCGCAACTTTTCATGCTCGTCGCATTTTTCACACCTTTTCATGCTCCTGGTCTTTCTTTTTTTTTTTTTTGCTCCCCGCATTTTTCACACCTTTTCATGCTCCTGTTCTTTCTTTTTTTTTTTTTTTTTTTGCTCCTCGAATTTTTCACACCTTTTCATGCTCCTCGCATTTTTCACACCTCTTCATGCTCCTCGCATTTTTCACAACTTTTCATGCTCGTCGCATTTTTCACACCTTTTCATGCTCCTGGTCTTTCTTTTTTTTTTTTTGCTCCTCGCATTTTTCACACCTTTTCATGCTCCTGGTCTTTTTTTTTTTTTTGCTCCTCGCATTTTTCACACCTTTTCATGCTCCTGGTCTCTCTTTTTTTTTTTTTTTTTTTGCTCCTCGCATTTTTCACACCTTTTCATGCTCCTGGTCTTTTTTTTTTTTTTGCTCCTCGCATTTTTCACACCTTTTCATGCTCCTGGTCTTTCCTTTTTTTTTTTTTTTTTTGCTCCTCGTATTTTTCACACCTTTTCATGCTCCTCGCATTTTTCACACCTCTTCATGCTCCTCGCATTTTTCACAACTTTTCATGCTCGTCGCATTTTTCACACCTTTTCATGCTCCTGGTCTTTCTTTTTTTTTTTTTTGCTCCTCGCTTTTTTCACACCTTTTCATGCTCCTGGTCTTTTTTTTTTTTTGCTCCTCGCATTTTTCACAACTTTTCATGCTCCTGGTCTTTCTTTTTTTTTTTTTTTTTTTTTGCTCCCCGCGTTTTTCACACCTTTTCATGCTCCTGGTCTTTCTTTTTTTTTTTTTTTTTTTGCTCCTCGCATTTTTCACACCTTTTCATGCTCCTGGTCTTTTTTTTTTTTTTTTTTTGCTCCTCGAATTTTTCACACCTTTTCATGCTCCTCTCATTTTTCACACCTCTTCATGCTCCTCGCATTTTTCGCAACTTTTCATGCTCGTCGCATTTTTCACACCTTTTCATGCTCCTGGTCTTTCTTTTTTTTTTTTTGCTCCCCGCATTTTTCACACCTTTTCATGCTCCTGGTCTTTCTTTTTTTTTTTTTTTTTTTGCTCCTCGAATTTTTCACACCTTTTCATGCTCCTCGCATTTTTCCCACCTCTTCATGCTCCTCGCATTTTTCGCAACTTTTCATGCTCGTCGCATTTTTCACACCTTTTCATGCTCGTGGTCTTTCTTTTTTTTTTTTTTGCTCCTCGCATTTTTCACACCTTTTCATGCTCCTGGTCTTTCTTTTTTTTTTTTTGCTCCTCGCATTTTTCACACCTTTTCATGCTCCTGGTCTTTTTTTTTTTTTTTTTTTTTGCTCCTCGGATTTTTCACACCTTTTCATGCTCCTGGTTTTTTTTTTTTTTTGCTCCTCAAATTTTTCACACCTTTTCATGCTCCTCGCATTTTGCACACCTCTTCACGCTCCTCGCATTTTTCACACCTTTTCATGCTCCTGGTCTTTCTTTTTTTTTTTTTGTTCCTCGCATTTTTCACACCTTTTCATGCTCGTGGTCTTTTTTTTTTTTTTGCTCCTCGCATTTTTCACACCTTTTCATGTTCCGGGTCTTTTTTTTTTTTTTCTCCTCGCATTTTTCACACCTTTTCATGCTCCTGATCTTTTTTTTTTTTTTTTTTTTTTTTGCTCCTCGCATTTTTCACACCTTTTCATGCTCCTGGTTTTTTTTTTTTTTTTTGCTCCTCAAATTTTTCACACCTTTTCATGCTCCTGATCTTTTTTTTTTTTTTACTCCTCGCATTTTTCACACCTTTTCATGCTCCTGGTCTTTCTTTTTTTTTTTTTGCTCCTCGCATTTTTCACACCTTTTCATGCTCCTGGTCTTTCCTTTTCTTTTTTTTTTTTGCTCCTCGCATTTTTCACACCTTTTCATGCTCCTGGTCTTTCTTTCTTTCTTTTTTTTTTTTTTTTTGCTCCTCGCTTTTTTCCCACCTTTTCTTGTTCCTGGTCTTTTTTTTTTTTTTTTTTGCTCCTTGCATTTTGCACACCTTTTCATGCTCCTGGTTTTTTTTTTTTTTTGCTCCTCAAATTTTTCACACCTTTTCATGCTCCTCGCATTTTGCACACCTCTTCATGCTCCTCGCATTTTTCACACCTTTTCATGCTCCTGGTCTTTCTTTTTTTTTTTTTGTTCCTCGCATTTTTCACACCTTTTCATGCTCCTGGTCTTTTTTTTTTTTTTTGCTCCTCGCATTTTTCACACCTTTTCATGCTCCTGGTCTTTTTTTTTTTTTTGCTCCTCGCATTTTTCACACCTTTTCATGCTCCTGGTCTCTCTTTTTTTTTTTTTTTTTTTTGCTCCTCGCATTTTTCACACCTTTTCATGCTCCTGGTCTTTTTTTTTTTTTTTGCTCCTCGCATTTTTCACACCTTTTCATGCTCCTGGTCTTTCCTTTTTTTTTTTTTTTTTTGCTCCTCGTATTTTTCACACCTTTTCATGCTCCTCGCATTTTTCACACCTCTTCATGCTCCTCGCATTTTTCACAACTTTTCATGCTCGTCGCATTTTTCACACCTTTTCATGCTCCTGGTCTTTCTTTCTTTCTTTTTTTTTTTTTTTTGCTCCTCGCATTTTTCACACCTTTTCATGCTCCTGGTCTTTTTTTTTTTTTTTTTTTTGCTCCTCGAATTTTTCACACCTTTTCATGCTCCTCGCATTTTTCACACCTCTTCATGCTCCTCGCATTTTTCGCAACTTTTCATGCTCGTCGCATTTTTCACACCTTTTCATGCTCCTGGTCTTTTTTTTTTTTTTTTTTTTTGCTCCTCGAATTTTTCACACCTTTTCATGCTCCTGGTCTTTCTTTTTTTTTTTTTTTGCTCCTCGCATTTTTCACACCTTTTCATGCTCCTGGTCTTTTTTTTTTTTTTTGCTCCTCGCATTTTTCACATCTTTTCATGCTCCTGGTCTTTTTTTTTTTTTTTTTTTTTTTTGCTCCTCGAATTTTTCACACGTTTTCATGCTCCTGGTCTTTTTTTTTTTTTTTTTGCTCCTCGAATTTTTCACACCTTTTCATGCTCCTCGCATTTTTCACTCCTCTTCATGCTCCTCGCATTTTTCGCAACTTTTCATGCTCGTCGCATTTTTCACACCTTTTCATGCTCCTGGTCTTTCTTTTTTTTTTTTTTTTTTTTGCTCCTCGAATTTTTCACACCTTTTCATGCTCCTCGCATTTTTCACACCTCTTCATGCTCCTCGCATTTTTCACAACTTTTCATGCTCGTCGCATTTTTCACACCTATTCATGCTCCTGGTCTTTCTTTTTTTTTTTTTTGCTCCCCGCATTTTTCACACCTTTTCATGCTCCTGGTCTTTCTTTTTTTTTTTTTTTTTTGCTCCTCGAATTTTTCACACCTTTTCATGCTCCTCGCATTTTTCACACCTCTTCATGCTCCTCGCATTTTTCACAACTTTTCATGCTCGTCGCATTTTTCACACCTTTTCATGCTCCTGGTCTTTCTTTTTTTTTTTTTGCTCCTCGCATTTTTCACACCTTTTCATGCTCCTGGTCTTTCTTTTTTTTTTTTTTGCTACTCGCATTTTTCACACCTTTTCATGCTCCTGGTCTTTTTTTTTTTTTTTTTTTTTTGCTCCTCGCTTTTTTCACACCTTTTCTTGCTCCTGGTCTTTCTTTCTTTCTTTTTTTTTTTTTTTTCTCCTCGCATTTTTCACACCTTTTCATGCTCCTGGTCTTTTTTTTTTTTTTTTTTTTGCTCCTCGGATTTTTCACACCTTTTCATGCTCCTGGTTTTTTTTTTTTTTTGCTCCTCAAATTTTTCACACCTTTTCATGCTCCTCGCATTTTGCACACCTCTTCACGCTCCTCGCATTTTTCACACCTTTTCATGCTCCTGGTCTTTCTTTTTTTTTTTTTGTTCCTCGCATTTTTCACACCTTTTCATGCTCGTGGTCTTTTTTTTTTTTTTGCTCCTCGCATTTTTCACACCTTTTCATGTTCCGGGTCTTTTTTTTTTTTTTCTCCTCGCATTTTTCACACCTTTTCATGCTCCTGATCTTTTTTTTTTTTTTTTTTTTTGCTCCTCGCATTTTTCACACCTTTTCATGCTCCTGGTTTTTTTTTTTTTTTTTTGCTCCTCAAATTTTTCACACCTTTTCATGCTCCTGATCTTTTTTTTTTTTTTACTCCTCGCATTTTTCACACCTTTTCATGCTCCTGGTCTTTCTTTTTTTTTTTTTGCTCCTCGCATTTTTCACACCTTTTCATGCTCCTGGTCTTTCCTTTTCTTTTTTTTTTTTGCTCCTCGCATTTTTCACACCTTTTCATGCTCCTGGTCTTTCTTTCTTTCTTTTTTTTTTTTTTTTTGCTCCTCGCATTTTTCACACCTTTTCATGTTCCTGGTCTTTTTTTTTTTTTTTTTGCTCCTTGCATTTTGCACACCTTTTCATGCTCCTGGTTTTTTTTTTTTTTTGCTCCTCAAATTTTTCACACCTTTTCATGCTCCTCGCATTTTGCACACCTCTTCATGCTCCTCAGATTTTTCACACCTTTTCATGCTCCTGGTCTTTCTTTTTTTTTTTTTGTTCCTCGCATTTTTCACACCTTTTCATGCTCCTGGTCTTTTTTTTTTTTTTTGCTCCTCGCATTTTTCACACCTTTTCATGCTCCTGGTCTTTTTTTTTTTTTTGCTCCTCGCATTTTTCACACCTTTTCATGCTCCTGGTCTCTCTTTTTTTTTTTTTTTTTTTTTGCTCCTCGCATTTTTCACACCTTTTCATGCTCCTGGTCTTTTTTTTTTTTTTTGCTCCTCGCATTTTTCACACCTTTTCATGCTCCTGGTCTTTCCTTTTTTTTTTTTTTTTTTGCTCCTCGTATTTTTCACACCTTTTCATGCTCCTCGCATTTTTCACACCTCTTCATGCTACTCGCATTTTTCACAACTTTTCATGCTCGTCGCATTTTTCACACCTTTTCATGCTCCTGGTCTTTCTTTTTTTTTTTTTTGCTCCTCGCTTTTTTCACACCTTTTCATGCTCCTGGTCTTTTTTTTTTTTTTGCTCCTCGCATTTTTCACAACTTTTCATGCTCCTGGTCTTTCTTTTTTTTTTTTTTTTTTTTTGCTCCCCGCGTTTTTCACACCTTTTCATGCTCCTGGTCTTTCTTTTTTTTTTTTTTTTTTTGCTCCTCGCATTTTTCACACCTTTTCTTGCTCCTGGTCTTTTTTTTTTTTTTTTTTTGCTCCTCGAATTTTTCACACCTTTTCATGCTCCTCGCATTTTTCACACCTCTTCATGCTCCTGGTCTTTCTTTATTTCTTTTTTTTTTTTTTTTGCTCCTCGCATTTTTCACACCTTTTCATGTTCCGGGTCTTTTTTTTTTTTTTTTCTCCTCGCATTTTTCACAGCTTTTCATGCTCCTGATCTTTTTTTTTTTTTTTTTTTTTGCTCCTCGCATTTTTCACACCTTTTCATGCTCCTGGCTTTTTTTTTTTTTTTGCTCCTCAAATTTTTCACACCTTTTCATGCCTCTGGTCTTTTTTTTTTTTTTGCTCCTCGCATTTTTCACACCTTTTCATGCTCCTGGTCTTTTTTTTTTTTTTTTTTTTTTTTTTTTTGCTCCTCGCATTTTTCACTCCTTTTCATGCTCCTGGTCTTTCTTTCTTTCTTTTTTTTTTTTTTTTTTGCTCCTCGCATTTTTCACAACTTTTCATGCTCGTCGCATTTTTCACACCTTTTCATGCTCCTGGTCTTTCTTTTTTTTTTTTTTGCTCCCCGCAGTTTTCACACCTTTTCATGCTCCTGGTCTTTTTTTTTTTTTTTTTTTTTGCTCCTCGCATTTTTCACACCTTTTCATGCTCCTGGTCTTTCTTTCTTTCTTTTTTTTTTTTTTTCTCCTCGCATTTTTCACACCTTTTCATGCTCCTGATCTTTTTTTTTTTTTTTTTTTTTTGCTCCTCGAATTTTTCACACCTTTTCATGCTCCTGGTCTTTTTTTTTTTTTTTTTTTTTGCTCCTCGCATTTTTCACACCTTTTCATGCTCCTGGTCTTTTTTTTTTTTTTTTTTTGCTCCTCGCATTTTTCACAACTTTTCATGCTCGTCGCATTTTTCACACCTTTTCATGCTCCTGGTCTTTCTTTTTTTTTTTTTTGCTCCCCCCATTTTTCACACCTTTTCATGCTCCTGGTCTTTTTTTTTTTTTTTTTTTTTTTGCTCCTCGCATTTTTCACACCTTTTCATGCTCCTGGTCTTTCTTTCTTTCTTTCTTTTTTTTTTTCTCCTCGCATTTTTCACACCTTTTCATGCTCCTGATCTTTTTTTTTTTTTTTTTTTTGCTCCTCGCATTTTTCACACCTTTTCATGCTCCTTGTTTTTTTTTTTTTTTTTGCTCCTCAAATTTTTCACACCTTTTCATGCTCCTGGTCTTTTTCTTTTTTTTTGCTCCTCGCATTTTTCACACCTTTTCATGCTCCTGGTTTTTTTTTTTTTTTGCTCCTCAAATTTTTCACACCTTTTCATGCTCCTCGCATTTTGCACACCTCTTCATGCTCCTCGCATTTTTCACACCTTTTCATGCTCCTGGTCTTTCTTTTTTTTTTTTTTTTTTGGCTCCTCGCATTTTGCACACCTCTTCATGCTCCTCGCATTTTTCACACCTTTTCATGCTCCTGGTCTTTCTTTTTTTTTTTTTGTTCCTCGCATTTTTCACACCTTTTCATGCTCCTGGTCTTTTTTTTTTTTTTTTGCTCCTCGCATTTTTCACACCTTTTCATGCTCCTGGTCTTTCTTTTTTTTTTTTTTGCTCCTCGCATTTTTCACACCTTTTCATGTTCCTGGTCTTTTTTTTTTTTTTTTTTTCCTCGCTTTTTTCACACCTTTTTTTGTTCCTGGTTTTTTTTTTTTTTTTTTTTGCTCCTCGCATTTTTCACACCTTTTCATGTTCCAGGTCTTTTTTTTTTTTTTTTTTTTGCTCCTCGCATTTTTCACACCTTTTCATGCTCCTGGTCTTTCTTTTTTTTTTTTTTGCTACTCGCATTTTTCACACCTTTTCATGCTCCTGGTCTTTTTTTTTTTTTTTTGGTCCTCGCATTTTTCACACCTTTTCATGCTCCTGGTCTTTCTTTCTTTCTTTTTTTTTTTTTTTTCTCCTCGCATTTTTCACACCTTTTCATGCTCCTGGTCTTTTTTTTTTTTTTTTTTTTTGCTCCTCGCATTTTTCCCACCTTTTCATGCTCCTGGTTTTTTTTTTTTTTTTGCTCCTCAAATTTTTCACACCTTTTCATGCTCCTCGCATTTTGCACACCTCTTCATGCTCCTTGCATTTTTCACACCTTTTCATGCTCCTGGTCTTTCTTTTTTTTTTTTTGTTCCTCGCATTTTTCACACCTTTTCATGCTCGTGGTCTTTTTTTTTTTTTTGCTCCTCGCATTTTTCACACCTTTTCATGCTCCTGGTTTTTTTTTTTTTTTTTTGCTCCTCAAATTTTTCACACCTTTTCATGCTCCTGGTCTTTTTTTTTTTTTTTACTCCTCGCATTTTTCACACCTTTTCATGCTCCTGGTCTTTCTTTTTTTTTTTTTGCTCCTCGCATTTTTCACACCTTTTCATGCTCCTGGTCTTTTTTTTTTTTTTTTTTTTTTTGCTCCTCGAATTTTTCACACCTTTTCATGCTCCTGGTCTTTTTTTTTTTTTTTTTTTTTTTGCTCCTCGAATTTTTCACACCTTTTCATGCTCCTGGTCTTTTTTTTTTTTTTTTTTTTGCTCCTCGAATTTTTCACACCTTTTCATGCTCCTCGCATTTTTCACACCTCTTCATGCTCCTCGCATTTTTCACAACTTTTCATGCTCCTCGCATTTTTCACACCTCTTCATGCTCCTCGCATTTTTCACAACTTTTCATGCTCCTCGCATTTTTCACAACTTTTCATGCTCGTCGCATTTTTCACATCTTTTCATGCTCCTGGTCTTTCTTTTTTTTTTTTTTTGCTCCTCGCATTTTTCACACCTTTTCATGCTCCTGGTCTTTCTTTCTTTCTTTTTTTTTTTTTTTTGCTCCTCGCATTTTTCACACCTTTTCATGCTCCTGGTCTTTCTTTCTTTCTTTTTTTTTTTTTTTCTCCTCGCATTTTTCACACCTTTTCATGCTCCTGGTCTTTTTTTTTTTTTTTTTTGCTCCTCGAATTTTTCACACCTTTTCATGCTCCTCGCATTTTTCACACCTCTTCATGCTCCTCGCATTTTTCACAACTTTTCATGCTCCTCGCATTTTTCACAACTTTTCATGCTCGTCGCATTTTTCACACCTTTTCATGCTCCTGGTCTTTCTTTTTTTTTTTTTTTTTTTTGCTCCTCGCATTTTTCACACCTTTTCATGCTCCTGGTCTTTTTTTTTTTTTTTTTTTTTTTTTTGCTCCTCGCATTTTTCACAACTTTTCATGCTCCTGGTCTTTTTTTTTTTTTTTGCTCCTCGCATTTTTCACTCTTTTTCATGCTCCTTGCATTTTTCACACCTTTTCATGCTCCTCTCATTTTTCACACCTTTTCATGCTCCTCACATTTTTCACACCTTTTCATGCTCCTAGAATTTTTGACACATTTTCATGCTCCTCGCATTTTTCACACCTTTTCATGCTCCTCGCATTTTTTTTTTTGACTTCTCAGATATTTCACACCTTTTCATGCTCCTCGCATTTTTCACACCTTTTCATGCTCCTTGCATTTTTCACACCTTTTCATGCTTCTCGCATTTTACACAACTTTTCATGCTCCTTCCATTTTTCACACCTTTCATGCTCCTAGAATTTTTGACACATTTTCATGCTCCTCGCATTTTTCACACCTTTTCATGCTCCTCGCATTTTTTTTTTTTGACTTCTCAGATATTTCACACCTTTTCATGCTCCTCGCATTTTTCACACCTTTTCATGCTCCTTGCATTTTTCACACCTTTTCATGCTTCTCGCATTTTACACAACTTTTCATGATCCTTCCATTTTTCACACCTTTCATGCTCCTCGTCCATTTTTTTTTTTTTGCTCTCCGCATTTTTCACACCTTTTCATGCTCCTGGCATTTTTCACACCTTTTCATGCTCCTGGTGTTTCTTTTTTTTTTTTTTGCTCCCCGCATTTTTCACACCTTTTCATGCTCCTGGTCTTTCTTTTTTTTTTTTTGTTTTTGCTCCTCGCATTTTTCACACCTTTTCATGTTCCTGGTCTCTTTTTTTTTTTTTTTTTTTTGCTCCTCGCATTTTTCACACCTTTTCATGCTCCTGGTCTTTTTTTTTTTTTTTGCTCCTCGCATTTTTCACACCTTTTCATGCTCCTGGTCTTTTTTTTTTTTTTTTTTTTTTTTTGCTCCTCGCATTTTTCACAACTTTTCATGCTCCTGGTCTTTTTTTTTTTTTGTGCTCCTCGCATTTTTCACTCTTTTTCATGCTCCTTGCATTTTTCACACCTTTTCATGCTCCTCTCATTTTTCACACCTTTTCATGCTCCTCACATTTTTCACACCTTTTCATGCTCCTCGCATTTTTCACACCTTTTCATGCTCCTGGTCTTTTTTTTTTTTTCTTTTTTGCACCTCGAATTTTTCACACCTTTTCATGCTCCTCGCATCTTTCACACCTTTTCATACTCCTGGTCTTTTTTTTTTTTTTTTTTTTGCTCCTCGCATTTTTCACACCTTTTCATGGTCCTGGTCCTTTTTTTTTTTTTTTTGCTCCTCGCATTTTTCACACCTTTTCATGCTCCTGGTCTTTTTTTTTTTTTTTGCTCCTCGCATTTTTCACACCTTTTCATGCTCCTGGTCTCTCTTTTTTTTTTTTTTTTTTTGCTCCTCGCATTTTTCACACCTTTTCATGCTCCTGGTCTTTTTTTTTTTTTTTGCTCCTCGCATTTTTCACACCTTTTCATGCTCCTGGTCTTTCCTTTTTTTTTTTTTTTTTTGCTCCTCGTATTTTTCACACCTTTTCATGCTCCTCGCATTTTTCACACCTCTTCATGCTCCTCGCATTTTTCACAACTTTTCATGCTCGTCGCATTTTTCACACCTTTTCATGCTCCTGGTCTTTTTTTTTTTTTTTTTTGCTCCTCGCTTTTTTCACACCTTTTCATGCTCCTGGTCTTTCTTTTTTTTTTTTTGCTCCTCGCATTTTTCACACCTTTTCATGCTCCTGGTCTTTCTTTTTCTTTTTTTTTTTTGCTCCTCGCATTTTTCACACCTTTTCATGCTCCTGGTCTTTTTTTTTTTTTTTTTTTTTTTTTGCTCCTCGCATTTTTCACACCTTTTCATGCTCCTGGTCTTTTTTTTTTTTTTTGCTCCTCGCATTTTTCACTCTTTTTTATGCTCCTTGCATTTTTCACACCTTTTCATGCTCCTCTCATTTTTCACACCTTTTCATGCTCCTCACATTTTTCACACCTTTTCATGCTCCTAGAATTTTTGACACATTTTCATGCTCCTCGCATTTTTCACACCTTTTCATGCTCCTCGCATTTTTTTTTTTGACTTCTCAGATATTTCACACCTTTTCATGCTCCTCGCATTTTTCACACCTTTTCATGCTCCTTGCATTTTTCACACCTTTTCATGCTTCTCGCATTTTACACAACTTTTCATGCTCCTTCCATTTTTCACACCTTTCATGCTCCTAGAATTTTTGACACATTTTCATGCTCCTCGCATTTTTCACACCTTTTCATGCTCCTCGCATTTTTTTTTTTTGACTTCTCAGATATTTCACACCTTTTCATGCTCCTCGAATTTTTCACACCTTTTCATGCTCCTCGCATTTTTCACACCTCTTCATGCTCCTCGCATTTTTCACAACTTTTCATGCTCCTCGCATTTTTCACACCTCTTCATGCTCCTCGCATTTTTCACAACTTTTCATGCTCCTCGCATTTTTCACAACTTTTCATGCTCGTCGCATTTTTCACATCTTTTCATGCTCCTGGTCTTTCTTTTTTTTTTTTTTTGCTCCTCGCATTTTTCACACCTTTTCATGCTCCTGGTCTTTCTTTCTTTCTTTTTTTTTTTTTTTTGCTCCTCGCATTTTTCACACCTTTTCATGCTCCTGGTCTTTCTTTCTTTCTTTTTTTTTTTTTTTCTCCTCGCATTTTTCACACCTTTTCATGCTCCTGGTCTTTTTTTTTTTTTTTTTTGCTCCTCGAATTTTTCACACCTTTTCATGCTCCTCGCATTTTTCACACCTCTTCATGCTCCTCGCATTTTTCACAACTTTTCATGCTCCTCGCATTTTTCACAACTTTTCATGCTCGTCGCATTTTTCACACCTTTTCATGCTCCTGGTCTTTCTTTTTTTTTTTTTTTTTTTTGCTCCTCGCATTTTTCACACCTTTTCATGCTCCTGGTCTTTTTTTTTTTTTTTTTTTTTTTTTTGCTCCTCGCATTTTTCACACCTTTTCATGCTCCTGGTCTTTTTTTTTTTTTTTGCTCCTCGCATTTTTCACTCTTTTTCATGCTCCTTGCATTTTTCACACCTTTTCATGCTCCTCTCATTTTTCACACCTTTTCATGCTCCTCACATTTTTCACACCTTTTCATGCTCCTAGAATTTTTGACACATTTTCATGCTCCTCGCATTTTTCACACCTTTTCATGCTCCTCGCATTTTTTTTTTTGACTTCTCAGATATTTCACACCTTTTCATGCTCCTCGCATTTTTCACACCTTTTCATGCTCCTTGCATTTTTCACACCTTTTCATGCTTCTCGCATTTTACACAACTTTTCATGCTCCTTCCATTTTTCACACCTTTCATGCTCCTAGAATTTTTGACACATTTTCATGCTCCTCGCATTTTTCACACCTTTTCATGCTCCTCGCATTTTTTTTTTTTGACTTCTCAGATATTTCACACCTTTTCATGCTCCTCGCATTTTTCACACCTTTTCATGCTCCTTGCATTTTTCACACCTTTTCATGCTTCTCGCATTTTACACAACTTTTCATGATCCTTCCATTTTTCACACCTTTCATGCTCCTCGTCCATTTTTTTTTTTTTGCTCTCCGCATTTTTCACACCTTTTCATGCTCCTGGCATTTTTCACACCTTTTCATGCTCCTGGTGTTTCTTTTTTTTTTTTTTGCTCCCCGCATTTTTCACACCTTTTCATGCTCCTGGTCTTTCTTTTTTTTTTTTTGTTTTTGCTCCTCGCATTTTTCACACCTTTTCATGTTCCTGGTCTCTTTTTTTTTTTTTTTTTTTGCTCCTCGCATTTTTCACACCTTTTCATGCTCCTGGTCTTTTTTTTTTTTTTTGCTCCTCGCATTTTTCACACCTTTTCATGCTCCTGGTCTTTTTTTTTTTTTTTTTTTTTTTTTGCTCCTCGCATTTTTCACAACTTTTCATGCTCCTGGTCTTTTTTTTTTTTTGTGCTCCTCGCATTTTTCACTCTTTTTCATGCTCCTTGCATTTTTCACACCTTTTCATGCTCCTCTCATTTTTCACACCTTTTCATGCTCCTCACATTTTTCACACCTTTTCATGCTCCTCGCATTTTTCACACCTTTTCATGCTCCTGGTCTTTTTTTTTTTTTCTTTTTTGCACCTCGAATTTTTCACACCTTTTCATGCTCCTCGCATCTTTCACACCTTTTCATACTCCTGGTCTTTTTTTTTTTTTTTTTTTGCTCCTCGCATTTTTCACACCTTTTCATGGTCCTGGTCCTTTTTTTTTTTTTTTTGCTCCTCGCATTTTTCACACCTTTTCATGCTCCTGGTCTTTTTTTTTTTTTTTGCTCCTCGCATTTTTCACACCTTTTCATGCTCCTGGTCTCTCTTTTTTTTTTTTTTTTTTTGCTCCTCGCATTTTTCACACCTTTTCATGCTCCTGGTCTTTTTTTTTTTTTTTGCTCCTCGCATTTTTCACACCTTTTCATGCTCCTGGTCTTTCCTTTTTTTTTTTTTTTTTTGCTCCTCGTATTTTTCACACCTTTTCATGCTCCTCGCATTTTTCACACCTCTTCATGCTCCTCGCATTTTTCACAACTTTTCATGCTCGTCGCATTTTTCACACCTTTTCATGCTCCTGGTCTTTCTTTTTTTTTTTTTTGCTCCTCGCTTTTTTCACACCTTTTCATGCTCCTGGTCTTTTTTTTTTTTTTGCTCCTCGCATTTTTCACAACTTTTCATGCTCCTGGTCTTTCTTTTTTTTTTTTTTTTTTTTTTGCTCCCCGCGTTTTTCACACCTTTTCATGCTCCTGGTCTTTCTTTTTTTTTTTTTTTTTTTTGCTCCTCGCATTTTTCTCCCCTTTTCATGCTCCTGGTCTTTTTTTTTTTTTTTTTTTGCTCCTCGAATTTTTCACACCTTTTCATGCTCCTCTCATTTTTCACACCTCTTCATGCTCCTCGCATTTTTCGCAACTTTTCATGCTCGTCGCATTTTTCACACCTTTTCATGCTCCTGGTCTTTCTTTTTTTTTTTTTTGCTCCCCGCATTTTTCACACCTTTTCATGCTCCTGGTCTTTCTTTTTTTTTTTTTTTTTTGCTCCTCGAATTTTTCACACCTTTTCATGCTCCTCGCATTTTTCACACCTCTTCATGCTCCTCGCATTTTTCGCAACTTTTCATGCTCGTCGCATTTTTCACACCTTTTCATGCTCGTGGTCTTTCTTTTTTTTTTTTTTGCTCCTCGCATTTTTCACACCTTTTCATGCTCCTGGTCTTTCTTTTTTTTTTTTTTGCTCCTCGCATTTTTCACACCTTTTCATGCTCCTGGTCTTTCTTTTTTTTTTTTTTGCTCCTCGCATTTTTCACATCTTTTCATGCTCCTGGTCTTTCTTTTTCTTTTTTTTTTTTGCTCCTCGCATTTTTCACACCTTTTCATGCTCCTGGTCTTTCTTTTTCTTTTTTTTTTTTGCTCCTCGCATTTTTCACACCTTTTCATGCTCCTGGTCTTTCTTTTTTTTTTTTTTTTCCTCGCATTTTTCACACCTTTTCATGCTCCTGGTCTTTTTTTTTTTTTTTGCTCCTCGCATTTTTCACACCTTTTCATGCTCCTGGTCTTTTTTTTTTTTTTTTTTTTTTTGCTCCTCGAATTTTTCACACGTTTTCATGCTCCTGGTCTTTTTTTTTTTTTTTTTGCTCCTCGAATTTTTCACACCTTTTCATGCTCCTCGCATTTTTCACTCCTCTTCATGCTCCTCGCATTTTTCGCAACTTTTCATGCTCGTCGCATTTTTCACACCTTTTCATGCTGCTGGTCTTTCTTTTTTTTTTTTTTTTTTTGCTCCTCGAATTTTTCACACCTTTTCATGCTCCTCGCATTTTTCACACCTCTTCATGCTCCTCGCATTTTTCACAACTTTTCATGCTCGTCGCATTTTTCACACCTATTCATGCTCCTGGTCTTTCTTTTTTTTTTTTTTGCTCCCCGCATTTTTCACACCTTTTCATGCTCCTGGTCTTTCTTTTTTTTTTTTTTTTTTGCTCCTCGAATTTTTCACACCTTTTCATGCTCCTCGCATTTTTCACACCTCTTCATGCTCCTCGCATTTTTCACAACTTTTCATGCTCGTCGCATTTTTCACACCTTTTCATGCTCCTGGTCTTTCTTTTTTTTTTTTTGCTCCTCGCATTTTTCACACCTTTTCATGCTCCTGGTCTTTCTTTTTTTTTTTTTTGCTACTCGCATTTTTCACAACTTTTCATGCTCCTGGTCTTTTTTTTTTTTTTTTTTTTTGCTCCTCGCATTTTTCACACCTTTTCATGCTCCTGGTCTTTCTTTCTTTCTTTTTTTTTTTTTTTTCTCCTCGCATTTTTCACACCTTTTCATGCTCCTGGTCTTTTTTTTTTTTTTTTTTTTTTTGCTCCTCGGATTTTTCACACCTTTTCATGCTCCTGGTTTTTTTTTTTTTTTGCTCCTCAAATTTTTCACACCTTTTCATGCTCCTCGCATTTTGCACACCTCTTCACGCTCCTCGCATTTTTCACACCTTTTCATGCTCCTGGTCTTTCTTTTTTTTTTTTTGTTCCTCGCATTTTTCACACCTTTTCATGCTCGTGGTCTTTTTTTTTTTTTTGCTCCTCGCATTTTTCACACCTTTTCATGTTCCGGGTCTTTTTTTTTTTTTTCTCCTCGCATTTTTCACACCTTTTCATGCTCCTGATCTTTTTTTTTTTTTTACTCCTCGCATTTTTCACACCTTTTCATGCTCCTGGTCTTTCTTTTTTTTTTTTTTTTTTTTTTGCTCTTCGCATTTTTCACACCTTTTCATGCTCCTGGTCTTTCTTTATTTCTTTTTTTTTTTTTTTTGCTCCTCGCATTTTTCACACCTTTTCATGTTCCGGGTCTTTTTTTTTTTTTTTTCTCCTCGCATTTTTCACAGCTTTTCATGCTCCTGATCTTTTTTTTTTTTTTTTTTTGCTCCTCGCATTTTTCACACCTTTTCATGCTCCTGGCTTTTTTTTTTTTTTGCTCCTCAAATTTTTCACACCTTTTCATGCTCCTGGTCTTTTTTTTTTTTTTGCTCCTCGCATTTTTCACACCTTTTCATGCTCCTGGTCTTTCTTTCTTTCTTTTTTTTTTTTTTTTTTGCTCCTCGCATTTTTCACACTTTTCATGCTCCTGGTCTTTCTTTTTTTTTTTTTTGCTCCTCGCATTTTTCACACCTTTTCATGCTCTTGGTTTTTCTTTTTTTTTTTTTTTTTTGCTCCTCGCATTTTTCACACCTTTTCATGCTCCTGGACTTTCTTTTTTTTTTTTTTGCTCCTCGCATTTTTCACACCTTTTCATGCTCCTGGTCTTTCTTTCTTCCTTTTTTTTTTTTTTTTGCTCCTCGCATTTTTCACACCTTTTCATGCTCCTGGTCTTTTTTTTTTTTTTTTTTTTTGCTCCTCGAATTTTTCACACCTTTTCATGCTCCTGGTCTTTTTTTTTTTTTTTTTTTTTGCTCCTCGAATTTTTCACACCTTTTCATGCTCCTGGTCTTTCTTTTTTTTTTTTTGCTCCTCGCATTTTTCACACCTTTTCATGCTCCTGGTCTTTCTTTTTTTTTTTTTTGCTACTCGCATTTTTCACAACTTTTCATGCTCCTGGTCTTTTTTTTTTTTTTTTTTTTTTGCTCCTCGCATTTTTCACACCTTTTCATGCTCCTGGTCTTTCTTTCTTTCTTTTTTTTTTTTTTTTCTCCTCGCATTTTTCACACCTTTTCATGCTCCTGGTCTTTTTTTTTTTTTTTTTTTTTTGCTCCTCGGATTTTTCACACCTTTTCATGCTCCTGGTTTTTTTTTTTTTTTGCTCCTCAAATTTTTCACACCTTTTCATGCTCCTCGCATTTTGCACACCTCTTCACGCTCCTCGCATTTTTCACACCTTTTCATGCTCCTGGTCTTTCTTTTTTTTTTTTTGTTCCTCGCATTTTTCACACCTTTTCATGCTCGTGGTCTTTTTTTTTTTTTTGCTCCTCGCATTTTTCACACCTTTTCATGTTCCGGGTCTTTTTTTTTTTTTTCTCCTCGCATTTTTCACACCTTTTCATGCTCCTGATCTTTTTTTTTTTTTTACTCCTCGCATTTTTCACACCTTTTCATGCTCCTGGTCTTTCTTTTTTTTTTTTTTTTTTTTTGCTCTTCGCATTTTTCACACCTTTTCATGCTCCTGGTCTTTCTTTATTTCTTTTTTTTTTTTTTTTGCTCCTCGCATTTTTCACACCTTTTCATGTTCCGGGTCTTTTTTTTTTTTTTTTCTCCTCGCATTTTTCACAGCTTTTCATGCTCCTGATCTTTTTTTTTTTTTTTTTTTTGCTCCTCGCATTTTTCACACCTTTTCATGCTCCTGGCTTTTTTTTTTTTTTTGCTCCTCAAATTTTTCACACCTTTTCATGCTCCTGGTCTTTTTTTTTTTTTTGCTCCTCGCATTTTTCACACCTTTTCATGCTCCTGGTCTTTCTTTCTTTCTTTTTTTTTTTTTTTTTGCTCCTCGCATTTTTCACACCTTTTCATGCTCCTGGTCTTTCTTTTTTTTTTTTTTGCTCCTCGCATTTTTCACACCTTTTCATGCTCTTGGTTTTTCTTTTTTTTTTTTTTTTTTTGCTCCTCGCATTTTTCACACCTTTTCATGCTCCTGGACTTTCTTTTTTTTTTTTTTGCTCCTCGCATTTTTCACACCTTTTCATGCTCCTGGTCTTTCTTTCTTCCTTTTTTTTTTTTTTTGCTCCTCGCATTTTTCACACCTTTTCATGCTCCTGGTCTTTTTTTTTTTTTTTTTTTTTGCTCCTCGAATTTTTCACACCTTTTCATGCTCCTGGTCTTTTTTTTTTTTTTTTTTTTTGCTCCTCGAATTTTTCACACCTTTTCATGCTCCTGGTCTTTTTTTTTTTTTTTTTTTTTGCTCCTCGCATTTTTCACACCTTTTCATGCTCCTGGTCTTTTTTTTTTTTTTTTTTTGCTCCTCGCTTTTTTCACATCTTTTCATGCTCGTCGCATTTTTCACACCTTTTCATGCTCCTGGTCTTTCTTTTTTTTTTTTTTGCTCCCCGCAGTTTTCACACCTTTTCATGCTCCTGGTCTTTTTTTTTTTTTTTTTTTTTGCTCCTCGCATTTTTCACACCTTTTCATGCTCCTGGTCTTTCTTTCTTTCTTTTTTTTTTTTTTTCTCCTCGCATTTTTCACACCTTTTCATGCTCCTGATCTTTTTTTTTTTTTTTTTTTTTGCTCCTCGAATTTTTCACACCTTTTCATGCTCCTGGTCTTTTTTTTTTTTTTTTTTTTTTGCTCCTCGCATTTTTCACACCTTTTCATGCTCCTCGCATTTTTCACACCTCTTCATGCTCCTCGCATTTTTCACAACTTTTCATGCTCGTCGCATTTTTCACACCTATTCATGCTCCTGGTCTTTCTTTTTTTTTTTTTTGCTCCTCGCATTTTTCACACCTTTTCATGCTCCTGGTCTTTCTTTTTTTTTTTTTTTTTTGCTCCTCGAATTTTTCACACCTTTTCATGCTCCTCGCATTTTTCACACCTCTTCATGCTCCTCGCATTTTTCACAACTTTTCATGCTCGTCGCATTTTTCACACCTTTTCATGCTCCTGGTCTTTCTTTTTTTTTTTTTGCTCCTCGCATTTTTCACACCTTTTCATGCTCCTGGTCTTTCTTTTTTTTTTTTTTGCTACTCGCATTTTTCACAACTTTTCATGCTCCTGGTCTTTTTTTTTTTTTTTTTTTTTGCTCCTCGCATTTTTCACACCTTTTCATGCTCCTGGTCTTTCTTTCTTTCTTTTTTTTTTTTTTTTCTCCTCGCATTTTTCACACCTTTTCATGCTCCTGGTCTTTTTTTTTTTTTTTTTTTTTTGCTCCTCGGATTTTTCACACCTTTTCATGCTCCTGGTTTTTTTTTTTTTTTGCTCCTCAAATTTTTCACACCTTTTCATGCTCCTCGCATTTTGCACACCTCTTCACGCTCCTCGCATTTTTCACACCTTTTCATGCTCCTGGTCTTTCTTTTTTTTTTTTTGTTCCTCGCATTTTTCACACCTTTTCATGCTCGTGGTCTTTTTTTTTTTTTTGCTCCTCGCATTTTTCACACCTTTTCATGTTCCGGGTCTTTTTTTTTTTTTTCTCCTCGCATTTTTCACACCTTTTCATGCTCCTGGTCTTTCTTTTTTTTTTTTTTTTTTTTTGCTCTTCGCATTTTTCACACCTTTTCATGCTCCTGGTCTTTCTTTATTTCTTTTTTTTTTTTTTTTGCTCCTCGCATTTTTCACACCTTTTCATGTTCCGGGTCTTTTTTTTTTTTTTTTCTCCTCGCATTTTTCACAGCTTTTCATGCTCCTGATCTTTTTTTTTTTTTTTTTTTTGCTCCTCGCATTTTTCACACCTTTTCATGCTCCTGGCTTTTTTTTTTTTTTTGCTCCTCAAATTTTTCACACCTTTTCATGCTCCTGGTCTTTTTTTTTTTTTTGCTCCTCGCATTTTTCACACCTTTTCATGCTCCTGGTCTTTCTTTCTTTCTTTTTTTTTTTTTTTTTTGCTCCTCGCATTTTTCACACCTTTTCATGCTCCTGGTCTTTCTTTTTTTTTTTTTTTGCTCCTCGCATTTTTCACACCTTTTCATGCTCTTGGTTTTTCTTTTTTTTTTTTTTTTTTGCTCCTCGCATTTTTCACACCTTTTCATGCTCCTGGACTTTCTTTTTTTTTTTTTTGCTCCTCGCATTTTTCACACCTTTTCATGCTCCTGATCTTTCTTTCTTCCTTTTTTTTTTTTTTTGCTCCTCGCATTTTTCACACCTTTTCATGCTCCTGGTCTTTTTTTTTTTTTTTTTTTTTGCTCCTCGAATTTTTCACACCTTTTCATGCTCCTGGTCTTTTTTTTTTTTTTTTTTTTTTGCTCCTCGAATTTTTCACACCTTTTCTTTCTCCTGGTCTTTTTTTTTTTTTTTTTTTTTGCTCCTCGCATTTTTCACACCTTTTCATGCTCCTGGTCTTTTTTTTTTTTTTTTTTTGCTCCTCGCATTTTTCACAACTTTTCATGCTCGTCGCATTTTTCACACCTTTTCATGCTCCTGGTCTTTCTTTTTTTTTTTTTTGCTCCCCGCAGTTTTCACACCTTTTCATGCTCCTGGTCTTTTTTTTTTTTTTTTTTTTTTTGCTCCTCGCATTTTTCACACCTTTTCATGCTCCTGGTCTTTCTTTCTTTCTTTTTTTTTTTTTTTCTCCTCGCATTTTTCACACCTTTTCATGCTCCTGATCTTTTTTTTTTTTTTTTTTTTTGCTCCTCGAATTTTTCACACCTTTTCATGCTCCTGGTCTTTTTTTTTTTTTTTTTTTTTTGCTCCTCGCATTTTTCACACCTTTTCATGCTCCTGGTCTTTCTTTCTTCCTTTTTTTTTTTTTTTGCTCCTCGCATTTTTCACACCTTTTCATGCTCCTGGTCTTTTTTTTTTTTTTTTTTTTTGCTCCTCGAATTTTTCACACCTTTTCATGCTCCTGGTCTTTTTTTTTTTTTTTTTTTTTGCTCCTCGAATTTTTCACACCTTTTCATGCTCCTGGTCTTTTTTTTTTTTTTTTTTTTTTGCTCCTCGCATTTTTCACACCTTTTCATGCTCCTGGTCTTTTTTTTTTTTTTTTTTGCTCCTCGCATTTTTCACAACTTTTCATGCTCGTCGCATTTTTCACACCTTTTCATGCTCCTGGTCTTTCTTTTTTTTTTTTTTGCTCCCCGCAGTTTTCACACCTTTTCATGCTCCTGGTCTTTTTTTTTTTTTTTTTTTTTGCTCCTCGCATTTTTCACACCTTTTCATGCTCCTGGTCTTTCTTTCTTTCTTTTTTTTTTTTTTTCTCCTCGCATTTTTCACACCTTTTCATGCTCCTGATCTTTTTTTTTTTTTTTTTTTTTGCTCCTCGAATTTTTCACACCTTTTCATGCTCCTGGTCTTTTTTTTTTTTTTTTTTTTTGCTCCTCGCATTTTTCACACCTTTTCATGCTCCTCGCATTTTTCACACCTCTTCATGCTCCTCGCATTTTTCACAACTTTTCATGCTCCTCGCATTTTTCACAACTTTTCATGCTCGTCGCATTTTTCACACCTTTTCATGCTCCTGGTCTTTCTTTTTTTTTTTTTTTTTTTTTCTCCTCCCATTTTTCCCACCTTTTCTTGCTCCTGGTCTTTTTTTTTTTTTTTTTTTTTTTTTTGCTCCTCGCATTTTTCACAACTTTTCATGCTCCTGGTCTTTTTTTTTTTTTTTTGCTCCTCGCATTTTTCACTCTTTTTCATGCTCCTTGCATTTTTCACACCTTTTCATGCTCCTCTCATTTTTCACACCTTTTCATGCTCCTCACATTTTTCACACCTTTTCATGCTCCTAGAATTTTTGACACATTTTCATGCTCCTCGCATTTTTCACACCTTTTCATGCTCCTCGCATTTTTTTTTTTGACTTCTCAGATATTTCACACCTTTTCATGCTCCTCGCATTTTTCACACCTTTTCATGCTCCTTGCATTTTTCACACCTTTTCATGCTTCTCGCATTTTACACAACTTTTCATGCTCCTTCCATTTTTCACACCTTTCATGCTCCTAGAATTTTTGACACATTTTCATGCTCCTCGCATTTTTCACACCTTTTCATGCTCCTCGCATTTTTTTTTTTTGACTTCTCAGATATTTCACACCTTTTCATGCTCCTCGCATTTTTCACACCTTTTCATGCTCCTTGCATTTTTCACACCTTTTCATGCTTCTCGCATTTTACACAACTTTTCATGATCCTTCCATTTTTCACACCTTTCATGCTCCTCGTCCATTTTTTTTTTTTTGCTCTCCGCATTTTTCACACCTTTTCATGCTCCTGGCATTTTTCACACCTTTTCATGCTCCTGGTGTTTCTTTTTTTTTTTTTTGCTCCCCGCATTTTTCACACCTTTTCATGCTCCTGGTCTTTCTTTTTTTTTTTTTGTTTTTGCTCCTCGCATTTTTCACACCTTTTCATGTTCCTGGTCTCTTTTTTTTTTTTTTTTTTGCTCCTCGCATTTTTCACACCTTTTCATGCTCCTGGTCTTTTTTTTTTTTTTTTTTTTTTTTTGCTCCTCGCATTTTTCACACCTTTTCATGCTCCTGGTCTTTCTTTCTTTCTTTCTTTTTTTTTTTCTCCTCGCATTTTTCACACCTTTTCATGCTCCTGATCTTTTTTTTTTTTTTTTTTTTTGCTCCTCGCATTTTTCACACCTTTTCATGCTCCTGGTTTTTTTTTTTTTTTTTGCTCCTCAAATTTTTCACACCTTTTCATGCTCCTGGTCTTTTTCTTTTTTTTTGCTCCTCGCATTTTTCACACCTTTTCATGCTCCTGGTTTTTTTTTTTTTTTGCTCCTCAAATTTTTCACACCTTTTCATGCTCCTCGCATTTTGCACACCTCTTCATGCTCCTCGCATTTTTCACACCTTTTCATGCTCCTGGTCTTTCTTTTTTTTTTTTTTTTTTGGCTCCTCGCATTTTGCACACCTCTTCATGCTCCTCGCATTTTTCACACCTTTTCATGCTCCTGGTCTTTCTTTTTTTTTTTTTGTTCCTCGCATTTTTCACACCTTTTCATGCTCCTGGTCTTTTTTTTTTTTTTTTGCTCCTCGCATTTTTCACACCTTTTCATGCTCCTGGTCTTTCTTTTTTTTTTTTTTGCTCCTCGCATTTTTCACACCTTTTCATGTTCCTGGTCTTTTTTTTTTTTTTTTTGCTCCTCGCTTTTTTCACACCTTTTCATGTTCCAGGTCTTTTTTTTTTTTTTTTTTTTCTCCTCGCATGTTTCACACCTTTTCATGTTCCTGGTCTTTTTTTTTTTTTTTTTGCTCCTCGCATTTTTCACACCTTTTCATGCTCCTGGTCTTTCTTTTTTTTTTTTTTGCTACTCGCATTTTTCACACCTTTTCATGCTCCTGGTCTTTTTTTTTTTTTTTTGGTCCTCGCATTTTTCACACCTTTTCATGCTCCTGGTCTTTCTTTCTTTCTTTTTTTTTTTTTTTTCTCCTCGCATTTTTCACACCTTTTCATGCTCCTGGTCTTTTTTTTTTTTTTTTTTTTTGCTCCTCGGATTTTTCACACCTTTTCATGCTCCTGGTTTTTTTTTTTTTTTTGCTCCTCAAATTTTTCACACCTTTTCATGCTCCTCGCATTTTGCACACCTCTTCATGCTCCTCGCATTTTTCACACCTTTTCATGCTCCTGGTCTTTCTTTTTTTTTTTTTGTTCCTCGCATTTTTCACACCTTTTCATGCTCGTGGTCTTTTTTTTTTTTTTGCTCCTCGCATTTTTCACACCTTTTCATGCTCCTGGTTTTTTTTTTTTTTTTTCGCTCCTCAAATTTTTCACACCTTTTCATGCTCCTGGTCTTTTTTTTTTTTTTTTTTTTTTTGCTCCTCGAATTTTTCCCCCCTTTTCATGCTCCTGGTCTTTTTTTTTTTTTTTTTTTTTGCTCCTCGAATTTTTCACACCTTTTCATGCTCCTCGCATTTTTCACACCTCTTCATGCTCCTCGCATTTTTCACAACTTTTCATGCTCCTCGCATTTTTCACACCTCTTCATGCTCCTCGCATTTTTCACAACTTTTCATGCTCCTCGCATTTTTCACAACTTTTCATGCTCGTCGCATTTTTCACATCTTTTCATGCTCCTGGTCTTTCTTTTTTTTTTTTTTTGCTCCTCGCATTTTTCACACCTTTTCATGCTCCTGGTCTTTCTTTCTTTCTTTTTTTTTTTTTTTGCTCCTCGCATTTTTCACACCTTTTCATGCTCCTGGTCTTTCTTTCTTTCTTTTTTTTTTTTTTTCTCCTCGCATTTTTCACTCCTTTTCATGCTCCTGGTCTTTTTTTTTTTTTTTTTTGCTCCTCGAATTTTTCACACCTTTTCATGCTCCTCGCATTTTTCACACCTCTTCATGCTCCTCGCATTTTTCACAACTTTTCATGCTCCTCGCATTTTTCACAACTTTTCATGCTCGTCGCATTTTTCACACCTTTTCATGCTCCTGGTCTTTCTTTTTTTTTTTTTTTTTTTTGCTCCTCGCATTTTTCACACCTTTTCATGCTCCTGGTCTTTTTTTTTTTTTTTTTTTTTTTTTGCTCCTCGCATTTTTCACAACTTTTCATGCTCCTGGTCTTTTTTTTTTTTTTTTGCTCCTCGCATTTTTCACTCTTTTTCATGCTCCTTGCATTTTTCACACCTTTTCATGCTCCTCTCATTTTTCACACCTTTTCATGCTCCTCACATTTTTCACACCTTTTCATGCTCCTAGAATTTTTGACACATTTTCATGCTCCTCGCATTTTTCACACCTTTTCATGCTCCTCGCATTTTTTTTTTTGACTTCTCAGATATTTCACACCTTTTCATGCTCCTCGCATTTTTCACACCTTTTCATGCTCCTTGCATTTTTCACACCTTTTCATGCTTCTCGCATTTTACACAACTTTTCATGATCCTTCCATTTTTCACACCTTTCATGCTCCTAG